>NW_027590260.1:300000-573000 GCF_964213995.1 Mustelus asterias | reverse complement strand
GAGCGGTGACTGTAGCACAGAGTGAGAGCACAGTGAGACAATGAGGATTATAGAGCGGTGACTGTAACACAGAGTGAGAGCACAGTGAGACAGTGATGATTATAGAGCGGTGACTGTAACACAGTGAGAGCACATTGAGACAATGAGGACTATAGAGCGGTGACTGTAACACACAGTGAGAGCACAGTGAGACAGTGAGGATTATAGAGCGGGGACTGTAACACACAGTGAGAGCACAGTGAGACAATGAGGATTATAGAGCGGTGAGTGTAACACACAGTGAGAGCACAGTGAGACAGTGAGGATTATAGAGCGGTGACTGTAACACACAATGAGAGCACAGTGAGACAGTGAGGATTATAGAGCGGTGACTGTAACACACAATGAGAGCACAGTGAGACAGTGAGGATTATAAACCGGTGACTGTAACACACAATGAGAGCACAGTGAGACAGTGAGGATTATAGAGCGGTGACTGTAACACACAGTGAGAGCACAGTGAGACAATGAGGATTATAGAGCGGTGAGTGTAACACACAGTGAGAGCACAGTGAGACAGTGAGGATTATAGAGCGGTGACTGTAACACACATTGAGAGCACAGTGAGACAGTGAGGATTATAGAGCGGTGACTGTAACACACAATGAGAGCACAGTGAGACAGTGAGGATTATAGAGCGGTGACTGTAACACACAGTGAGAGCACAGTGAGACAATGAGGATTATAGAGCGGTGAGTGTAACACACAGTGAGAGCACAGTGAGACAGTGAGGATTATAGAGCGGTGACTGTAACACACAGTGAGAGCACAGTGAGACAGTGAGGATTATAGAGCGGTGACTGTAACACACAGTGAGAGCACAGTGAGACAGTGAGGATTATAGAGCGGTGACTGTAACACACAGTGAGAGCACAGTGAGACAATGAGGATTATAGAGCGGTGAGTGTAACACACAGTGAGAGCACAGTGAGACAGTGAGGATTATAGAGCAGTGACTGTAACACAGAGTGAGAGCACAGTGAGACAGTGAGGATTATAGAGCGGTGACTGTAACACACAGTGAGAGCACAGTGAGACAATGAGGATTATAGAGCGGTGACTGTAACACAGTGAGAGCACAGTGAGACAATGAGAATTATAGAGCGGTGACTGTAACACACAGTGAGAGCACAGTGAGACAGTGAGGATTATAGAGCAGTGACTGTAACACAGAGTGAGAGCACAGTGAGACAGTGAGGAGGAGAGAGCGGTGACTGTAACACAGTGAGAGCACAGTGAGACAGTGAGGATTATAGAGCGGTGACTGTAACACAGTGAGAGCACAGTGAGACAATGAGGATTATAGAGCGGTGACTGTAACACAGTGAGAGCACAGTGAGACAGTGAGGATTATAGAGCGGTGACTGTAACACAGTGAGAGCACAGTGAGACAGTGAGGATTATAGAGCGGTGACTGTAACACACAATGAGAGCACAGTGAGACAATGAGGATTATAGAGCAGTGACTGTAACACACAATGAGAGCACAGTGAGACAATGAGGATTATAGAGCGGTGACTGTAACACACAGTGAGAGCACAGTGAGACAGTGAGGATTATAGAGCAGTGACTGTAACACACAATGAGAGCACAGTGAGACAATGAGGATTATAGAGCGGTGACTGTAACACACAATGAGAGCACAGTGAGACAATGAGGATTATAGAGCGGTGACTGTAACACACAGTGAGAGCACAGTGAGACAATGAGGATTATAGAGCAGTGACTGTAACACACAATGAGAGCACAGTGAGACAATGAGGATTATAGAGCGGTGACTGTAACACACAGTGAGAGCACAGTGAGACAGTGAGGATTATAGAGCGGTGACTGTAACACACAGTGAGAGCACAGTGAGACAGTGAGGATTATAGAGCAGTGACTGTAACACAGAGTGAGAGCACAGTGAGACAGTGAGGATTATAGAGCGGTGACTGTAACACAGTGAGAGCACAGTGAGACAGTGAGGATTATAGAGCGGTGACTGTTACACAGTGAGAGCACAGTGAGACAGTGAGGATTATAGAGCAGTGACTGTAACACACAATGAGAGCACAGTGAGACAATGAGGATTATAGAGCGGTGACTGTAACACAGTGAGAGCACAGTGAGACAGTGAGGATTATAGAGCGGTGACTGTAACACAGAGTGAGAGCACAGTGAGACAGTGAGGATTATAGAGCGGTGACTGTAACACAGACTGAGAGCACAGTGAGACAGTGAGGATTATAGAGCGGTGACTGTAACACAGTGAGAGAACAGTGAGACAGTGAGGATTATAGAGCGGTGAATGTAACACAGAGTGAGAGCACAGTGAGACAGTGAGGATTATAGAGCAGTGACTGTAACACAGTGAGAGCACAGTGAGACAGTGAGGATTATAGAGCGGTGACTGTAACACACATTGAGAGCACAGTGAGACAGTGAGGATTATAGAGCGGTGACTGTAACACACAATGAGAGCACAGTGAGACAGTGAGGATTATAGAGCGGTGACTGTAACACACAGTGAGAGCACAGTGAGACAGTGAGGATTATAGAGCGGTGACTGTAACACAGAGTGAGAGCACAGTGAGACAGTGAGGACTATAGAGCGGTGACTGTAACACACAGTGAGAGCACAGTGGGACAATGAGGATTATAGAGCGGTGAGTGTAACACACAGTGAGAGCACAGTGAGACAGTGAGGATTATAGAGCAGTGACTGTAACACAGAGTGAGAGCACAGTGAGACAGTGAGGATTATAGAGCGGTGACTGTAACACACAGTGAGAGCACAGTGAGACAATGAGGATTATAGAGCGGTGAGTGTAACACACAGTGAGAGCACAGTGAGACAGTGAGGATTATAGAGCAGTGACTGTAACACAGAGTGAGAGCACAGTGAGACAGTGAGGATTATAGAGCGGTGACTGTAACACACAGTGAGAGCACAGTGAGACAGTGAGGATTATAGAGCGGTGACTGTAACACAGTGAGAGCACAGTGAGACAGTGAGGATTATAGAGCGGTGACTGTAACACAGTGAGAGCACAGTGAGACAGTGAGGATTATAGAGCGGTGACTGTAACACAGTGAGAGCACAGTGAGACAGTGCGGATTATAGACCGGTGACTGTAACACACAATGAGAGCACAGTGAGACAATGAGGATTATAGAGCGGTGACTGTAACACACAATGAGAGCACAGTGAGACAGTGAGGATTATAGAGCGGTGACTGTAACACAGTGAGAGCACAGTGAGACAGTGAGGATTATAGAGCAGTGACTGTAACACACAGTGAGAGCACAGTGAGACAGTGAGGATTATAGACCGGTGACTGTAACACAGAGTGAGAGCACAGTGAGACAGTGAGGATTATAGAGCGGTGACTGTAACACACAATGAGAGCACAGTGAGACAGTGAGGATTATAGAGCGGTGAGTGTAACACAGAGTGAGAGCACAGTGAGACAATGAGGATTATAGACCGGTGACTGTAACACAGAGTGAGAGCACAGTGAGACAGTGCGGATTATAGAGAGGTGACTGTAACACAGAGTGAGAGCACAGTGAGACAATGAGGATTATAGAGCGGTGACTGTAACACACAGTGAGAGCACAGTGAGACAGTGAGGATTATTGAGCGGTGACTGTAACACATAGAGTGAGAGCACAGTGAGACAGTGAGGATTATAGACCGGTGACTGTAACGCAGAGTGAGAGCACAGTGAGACAATGAGGATTATAGAGCGGTGAGTGTAACACACAATGAGAGCACAGTGAGACAATGAGGATTATAGAGCGGTGACTGTAATACACAGTGAGAGCACAGTGAGACAATGAGGATTATAGACCGGTGACTGTAACACAGAGTGAGAGCACAGTGAGACAGTGAGGATTATAGAGCGGTGACTGTAACACAGTGAGAGCACAGTGAGACAGTGAGGATTATAGAGCGGTGACTGTAACACAGTGAGAGCACAGTGAGACAGTGAGGATTATAGAGCGGTGACTGTAACACAGAGTGAGAGCACAGTGAGACAGTGAGGATTATAGAGCAGTGACTGTAACACACAGTGAGAGCACAGTGAGACAATGAGGATTATAGAGCGGTGACTGTAACACACAGTGAGAGCACAGTGAGACAGTGAGGATTATAGAGCAGTGACTGTAACACACAGTGAGAGCACAGTGAGACAATGAGGATTATGGACCGGTGACTGTAACACAGAGTGAGAGCACAGTGAGACAATGAGGATTATAGAGCGGTGACTGGAACACACAGTGAGAGCACAGTGAGACAGTGAGGATTATAGAGCGGTGACTGTAACACAGTGAGAGCACAGTGAGACAGTGAGGATTATAGAGTGGTGAATGTAACACAGTGAGAGCACAGTGAGACAGTGAGGATTATAGAGCGGTGACTGTAACACAGAGTGAGAGCACAGTGAGACAGTGAGGATTACAGAGCGGTGACTGTAACACAGTGAGAGCACAGTGAGACAGTGAGGATTATAGAGGGGTGACTGTAACACAGTGAGAGCAGAGTGAGACAATGAGGATTATAGAGCGGTGACTGTAACACACAGTGAGAGCACTGTGAGACAGTGAGGATTATAGAGCGGTGACTGTAACACAGTGAGAGCACAGTGAGACAGTGAGGATTATAGAGCGGTGACTGTAACACAGTGAGAGCACAGTGAGACAGTGAGGATTATAGAGCTGTGACTGTAACACAGAGTGAGAGCACAGTGAGAGAGTGAGGATTATAGAGCGGTGACTGTAACACAGTGAGAGCACAGTGAGACAGTGAGGATTATAGAGCGGTGACTGTAACACAGAGTGAGAGCACAGTGAGACAGTGAGGATTATAGAGCGGTGGCTGTAACACACAATGAGAGCACAGTGAGACAGTGAGGATTATAGAGCGGTGACTGTAACACAGAGCGAGAGCACAGTGAGACAGTGAGGATTATAGAGCGGTGACTGTAACACAGAGTGAGAGCACAGTGAGACAATGAGGATTATAGAGCGGTGACTGTAACACAGAGTGAGAGCACAGTGAGACAGTGAGGATTATAGAGCGGTGACTGTAACACAGTGAGAGCACAGTGAGACAATGAGGATTATAGAGCGGTGACTGTAACACACAGTGAGAGCACAGTGAGACAGTGAGGATTATAGACCGGTGACTGTAACACAGAGTGAGAGCACAGTGAGACAGTGAGGATTATAGAGCGGTGACTGTAACACAGAGTGAGAGCACAGTGAGACAATGAGGATTATAGAGCAGTGACTGTAACACACAATGAGAGCACAGTGAGACAATGAGGATTATAGAGCGGTGACTGTAACACACAATGAGAGCACAGTGTGACAATGAGGATTAGAGAGTGGTGACTGTAACACAGAGCGAGAGCACAGTGAGACAGTGAGGATTATAGAGCGGTGACTGTAACACAGAGTGAGAGCACAGTGAGACAGTGAGGATTATAGAGCGGTGAGTGTAACACACAGTGAGAGCACAGTGAGACAGTGAGGATTATAGAGCGGTGACTGTAACACAGAGTGAGAGCACAGTGAGACAGTGAGGATTATAGAGCGGTGACTGTAACACACAATGAGAGCACAGTGAGACAGTGAGGATTATAGAGCGGTGACTGTAACACAGTGAGAGCACATTGAGACAATGAGGACTATAGAGCGGTGACTGTAACACACAGTGAGAGCACAGTGAGACAGTGAGGATTATAGAGCGGTGACTGTAACACACAGTGAGAGCACAGTGAGACAATGAGGATTATAGAGCGGTGAGTGTAACACACAGTGAGAGCACAGTGAGACAGTGAGGATTATAGAGCGGTGACTGTAACACACAATGAGAGCACAGTGAGACAGTGAGAATTATAGAGCGGTGACTGTAACACACAATGAGAGCACAGTGAGACAGTGAGGATTATAGACCGGTGACTGTAACACACAATGAGAGCACAGTGAGACAGTGAGGATTATAGAGCGGTGACTGTAACACACAGTGAGAGCACAGTGAGACAATGAGGATTATAGAGCGGTGAGTGTAACACACAGTGAGAGCACAGTGAGACAGTGAGGATTATAGAGCGGTGACTGTAACACACAATGAGAGCACAGTGAGACAATGAGGATTATAGAGCGGTGACTGTAACACACAATGAGAGCACAGTGAGACAGTGAGGATTATAGAGCGGTGACTGTAACACAGTGAGAGCACAGTGAGACAGTGAGGATTATAGAGCAGTGACTGTAACACACAGTGAGAGCACAGGGAGACAGTGAGGATTATAGACCGGTGACTGTAACACAGAGTGAGAGCACAGTGAGACAGTGAGGATTATAGAGCAGTGACTGTAACACAGAGTGAGAGCACAGTGAGACAGTGAGGATTATAGAGCGGTGACTGTAACACACAGTGAGAGCACAGTGAGACAATGAGGATTATAGAGCGGTGACTGTAATACAGTGAGAGCACAGTGAGACAATGAGAATTATAGAGCGGTGACTGTAACACACAGTGAGAGCACAGTGAGACAGTGAGGATTATAGAGCAGTGACTGTAACACAGAGTGAGAGCACAGTGAGACAGTGAGGAGGAGAGAGCGGTGACTGTAACACAGTGAGAGCACAGTGAGACAGTGAGGATTATAGAGCGGTGACTGTAACACAGTGAGAGCACAGTGAGACAATGAGGATTATAGAGCGGTGACTGTAACACAGTGAGAGCACAGTGAGACAGTGAGGATTATAGAGCGGTGACTGTAACACAGTGAGAGCACAGTGAGACAGTGAGGATTATAGAGCGGTGACTGTAACACACAATGAGAGCACAGTGAGACAATGAGGATTATAGAGCAGTGACTGTAACACACAATGAGAGCACAGTGAGACAATGAGGATTATAGAGCGGTGACTGTAACACACAGTGAGAGCACAGTGAGACAGTGAGGATTATAGAGCAGTGACTGTAACACACAATGAGAGCACAGTGAGACAATGAGGATTATAGAGCGGTGACTGTAACACACAATGAGAGCACAGTGAGACAATGAGGATTATAGAGCGGTGACTGTAACACACAGTGAGAGCACAGTGAGACAATGAGGATTATAGAGCAGTGACTGTAACACACAATGAGAGCACAGTGAGACAATGAGGATTATAGAGCGGTAACTGTAACACACAGTGAGAGCACAGTGAGACAGTGAGGATTATAGAGCGGTGACTGTAACACACAGTGAGAGCACAGTGAGACAGTCAGGATTATAGAGCAGTGACTGTAACACAGAGTGAGAGCACAGTGAGACAGTGAGGATTATAGAGCGGTGACTGTAACACAGTGAGAGCACAGTGAGACAGTGAGGATTATAGAGCGGTGACTGTTACACAGTGAGAGCACAGTGAGACAGTGAGGATTATAGAGCAGTGACTGTAACACACAATGAGAGCACAGTGAGACAATGAGGATTATAGAGCGGTGACTGTAACACAGTGAGAGCACAGTGAGACAGTGAGGATTATAGAGCGGTGACTGTAACACAGAGTGAGAGCACAGTGAGACAGTGAGGATTATAGAGCGGTGACTGTAACACAGACTGAGAGCACAGTGAGACAGTGAGGATTATAGAGCGGTGACTGTAACACAGTGAGAGAACAGTGAGACAGTGAGGATTATAGAGCGGTGAGTGTAACACAGAGTGAGAGCACAGTGAGACAGTGAGGATTATAGAGCAGTGACTGTAACACAGTGAGAGCACAGTGAGACAGTGAGGATTATAGAGCGGTGACTGTAACACACATTGAGAGCACAGTGAGACAGTGAGGATTATAGAGCGGTGACTGTAACACACAATGAGAGCACAGTGAGACAGTGAGGATTATAGAGCGGTGACTGTAACACACAGTGAGAGCACAGTGAGACAGTGAGGATTATAGAGCGGTGACTGTAACACAGAGTGAGAGCACAGTGAAACAGTGAGGACTATAGAGCGGTGACTGTAACACACAGTGAGCGCACAGTGGGACAATGAGGATTATAGAGCGGTGAGTGTAACACACAGTGAGAGCACAGTGAGACAGTGAGGATTATAGAGCAGTGACTGTAACACAGAGTGAGAGCACAGTGAGACAGTGAGGATTATAGAGCGGTGACTGTAACACACAGTGAGAGCACAGTGAGACAATGAGGATTATAGAGCGGTGAGTGTAACACACAGTGAGAGCACAGTGAGACAGTGAGGATTATAGAGCAGTGACTGTAACACAGAGTGAGAGCACAGTGAGACAGTGAGGATTATAGAGCGGTGACTGTAACACACAGTGAGAGCACAGTGAGACAGTGAGGATTATAGAGCAGTGACTGTAACACAGAGTGAGAGCACAGTGAGACAGTGAGGATTATAGAGCGGTGACTGTAACACAGTGAGAGCACAGTGAGACAGTGAGGATTATAGAGCGGTGACTGTAACACACAATGAGAGCACAGTGAGACAGTGAGGATTATAGAGCGGTGACTGTAACACAGAGTGAGAGCACAGTGAGACAGTGAGGATTATAGAGCGGTGACTGTAACACAGTGAGAGCACAGTGAGACAGTGAGGATTATAGAGCAGTGACTGTAACACACAATGAGAGCACAGTGAGACAATGAGGATTATAGAGCGGTGACTGTAACACAGTGAGAGCACAGTGAGACAGTGAGGATTATAGAGCGGTGACTGTAACACAGAGTGAGAGCACAGTGAGACAGTGAGGATTATAGAGCGGTGACTGTAACACAGACTGAGAGCACAGTGAGACAGTGAGGATTATAGAGCGGTGACTGTAACACAGTGAGAGAACAGTGAGACAGTGAGGATTATAGAGCGGTGAGTGTAACACAGAGTGAGAGCACAGTGAGACAGTGAGGATTATAGAGCAGTGACTGTAACACAGTGAGAGAACAGTGAGACAGTGAGGATTATAGAGCGGTGAGTGTAACACAGAGTGAGAGCACAGTGAGACAGTGAGGATTATAGAGCAGTGACTGTAACACAAAATGAGAGCACAGTGAGACAATGAGGATTATAGAGCGGTGACTGTAACACAGTGAGAGCACAGTGAGACAGTGAGGATTATAGAGCGGTGACTGTAACACAGAGTGAGAGCACAGTGAGACAGTGAGGATTATAGAGCGGTGAGTGTAACACACAGTGAGAGCACAGTGAGACAGTGAGGATTATAGAGCGGTGACTGTAACACAGTGAGAGAACAGTGAGACAGTGAGGATTATAGAGCGGTGAGTGTAACACAGAGTGAGAGCACAGTGAGACAGTGAGGATTATAGAGCAGTGACTGTAACACAGTGAGAGCACAGTGAGACAGTGAGGATTATAGAGCGGTGACTGTAACACACATTGAGAGCACAGTGAGACAGTGAGGATTATAGAGCGGTGACTGTAACACACAATGAGAGCACAGTGAGACAGTGAGGATTATAGAGCGGTGACTGTAACACACAGTGAGAGCACAGTGAGACAGTGAGGATTATAGAGCGGTGACTGTAACACAGAGTGAGAGCACAGTGAGACAGTGAGGACTATAGAGCGGTGACTGTAACACACAGTGAGAGCACAGTGGGACAATGAGGATTATAGAGCGGTGAGTGTAACACACAGTGAGAGCACAGTGAGACAGTGAGGATTATAGAGCAGTGACTGTAACACAGAGTGAGAGCACAGTGAGACAGTGAGGATTATAGAGCGGTGACTGTAACACACAGTGAGAGCACAGTGAGACAATGAGGATTATAGAGCGGTGAGTGTAACACACAGTGAGAGCACAGTGAGACAGTGAGGATTATAGAGCAGTGACTGTAACACAGAGTGAGAGCACAGTGAGACAGTGAGGATTATAGAGCGGTGACTGTAACACACAGTGAGAGCACAGTGAGACAGTGAGGATTATAGAGCAGTGACTGTAACACAGAGTGAGAGCACAGTGAGACAGTGAGGATTATAGAGCGGTGACTGTAACACAGTGAGAGCACAGTGAGACAGTGAGGATTATAGAGCGGTGACTGTAACACAGTGAGAGCACAGTGAGACAGTGAGGATTATAGAGCGGTGACTGTAACACAGTGAGAGCACAGTGAGACAGTGCGGATTATAGACCGGTGACTGTAACACACAATGAGAGCACAGTGAGACAATGAGGATTATAGAGCGGTGACTGTAACACACAATGAGAGCACAGTGAGACAGTGAGGATTATAGAGCGGTGACTGTAACACAGTGAGAGCACAGTGAGACAGTGAGGATTATAGAGCAGTGACTGTAACACACAGTGAGAGCACAGTGAGACAGTGAGGATTATAGACCGGTGACTGTAACACAGAGTGAGAGCACAGTGAGACAGTGAGGATTATAGAGCGGTGACTGTAACACACAATGAGAGCACAGTGAGACAGTGAGGATTATAGAGCGGTGAGTGTAACACAGAGTGAGAGCACAGTGAGACAATGAGGATTATAGACCGGTGACTGTAACACAGAGTGAGAGCACAGTGAGACAGTGCGGATTATAGAGAGGTGACTGTAACACAGAGTGAGAGCACAGTGAGACAATGAGGATTATAGAGCGGTGACTGTAACACACAGTGAGAGCACAGTGAGACAGTGAGGATTATAGAGCGGTGACTGTAACACATAGAGTGAGAGCACAGTGAGACAGTGAGGATTATAGACCGGTGACTGTAACGCAGAGTGAGAGCACAGTGAGACAATGAGGATTATAGAGCGGTGAGTGTAACACACAATGAGAGCACAGTGAGACAATGAGGATTATAGAGCGGTGACTGTAATACACAGTGAGAGCACAGTGAGACAATGAGGATTATAGACCGGTGACTGTAACACAGAGTGAGAGCACAGTGAGACAGTGAGGATTATAGAGCGGTGACTGTAACACAGTGAGAGCACAGTGAGACAGTGAGGATTATAGAGCGGTGACTGTAACACAGTGAGAGCACAGTGAGACAGTGAGGATTATAGAGCGGTGACTGTAACACAGAGTGAGAGCACAGTGAGACAGTGAGGATTATAGAGCAGTGACTGTAACACACAGTGAGAGCACAGTGAGACAATGAGGATTATAGAGCGGTGACTGTAACACACAGTGAGAGCACAGTGAGACAGTGAGGATTATAGAGCAGTGACTGTAACACACAGTGAGAGCACAGTGAGACAATGAGGATTATGGACCGGTGACTGTAACACAGAGTGAGAGCACAGTGAGACAATGAGGATTATAGAGCGGTGACTGGAACACACAGTGAGAGCACAGTGAGACAGTGAGGATTATAGAGCGGTGACTGTAACACAGTGAGAGCACAGTGAGACAGTGAGGATTATAGAGTGGTGAATGTAACACAGTGAGAGCACAGTGAGACAGTGAGGATTATAGAGCGGTGACTGTAACACAGAGTGAGAGCACAGTGAGACAGTGAGGATTACAGAGCGGTGACTGTAACACAGTGAGAGCACAGTGAGACAGTGAGGATTATAGAGGGGTGACTGTAACACAGTGAGAGCAGAGTGAGACAGTGAGGATTATAGAGCGGTGACTGTAACACAGTGAGAGCACAGTGAGACAGTGAGGATTATAGAGCAGTGACTGTAACACACAGTGAGAGCACAGTGAGACAATGAGGATTATAGAGCGGTGAGTGTAACACACAGTGAGAGCACAGTGAGACAGTGAGGATTATAGAGCAGTGACTGTAACACACAGTGAGAGCACAGTGAGACAATGAGGATTATAGACCGGTGACTGTAACACAGAGTGAGAGCACAGTGAGACAATGAGGATTATAGAGCGGTGACTGTAACACACAGTGAGAGCACAGTGAGACAGTGAGGATTATAGAGCGGTGACTGTAACACAGTGAGAGCACAGTGAGACAGTGAGGATTATAGAGCGGCGACTGTAACACAGTGAGAGCACAGTGAGACAGTGAGGATTATAGAGCTGTGACTGTAACACAGAGTGAGAGCACAGTGAGAGAGTGAGGATTATAGAGCGGTGACTGTAACACAGTGAGAGCACAGTGAGACAGTGAGGATTATAGAGCGGTGACTGTAACACAGAGTGAGAGCACAGTGAGACAGTGAGGATTATAGAGCGGTGACTGTAACACACAATGAGAGCACAGTGAGACAGTGAGGATTATAGAGCGGTGACTGTAACACAGAGCGAGAGCACATTGAGACAGTGAGGATTATAGAGCGGTGACTGTAACACAGAGTGAGAGCACAGTGAGACAATGAGGATTATAGAGCGGTGACTGTAACACAGAGTGAGAGCACAGTGAGACAGTGAGGATTATAGAGCGGTGACTGTAACACAGTGAGAGCACAGTGAGACAATGAGGATTATAGAGCGGTGACTGTAACACACAGTGAGAGCACAGTGAGACAGTGAGGATTATAGACCGGTGACTGTAACACAGAGTGAGAGCACAGTGAGACAGTGAGGATTATAGAGCGGTGACTGTAACACAGAGTGAGAGCACAGTGAGACAATGAGGATTATAGAGCAGTGACTGTAACACACAATGAGAGCACAGTGAGACAATGAGGATTATAGAGCGGTGACTGTAACACACAATGAGAGCACAGTGAGACAATGAGGATTATAGAGTGGTGACTGTAACACAGAGCGAGAGCACAGTGAGACAGTGAGGATTATAGAGCGGTGACTGTAACACAGAGTGAGAGCACAGTGAGACAGTGAGGATTATAGAGCGGTGAGTGTAACACACAGTGAGAGCACAGTGAGACAGTGAGGATTATAGAGCGGTGACTGTAACACAGAGTGAGAGCACAGTGAGACAGTGAGGATTATAGAGCGGTGACTGTAACACACAATGAGAGCACAGTGAGACAGTGAGGATTATAGAGCGGTGACTGTAACACAGTGAGAGCACATTGAGACAATGAGGACTATAGAGCGGTGACTGTAACACACAGTGAGAGCACAGTGAGACAGTGAGGATTATAGAGCGGTGACTGTAACACACAGTGAGAGCACAGTGAGACAATGAGGATTATAGAGCGGTGAGTGTAACACACAGTGAGAGCACAGTGAGACAGTGAGGATTATAGAGCGGTGACTGTAACACACAATGAGAGCACAGTGAGACAGTGAGGATTATAGAGCGGTGACTGTAACACACAATGAGAGCACAGTGAGACAGTGAGGATTATAGACCGGTGACTGTAACACACAATGAGAGCACAGTGAGACAGTGAGGATTATAGAGCGGTGACTGTAACACACAGTGAGAGCACAGTGAGACAATGAGGATTATAGAGCGGTGAGTGTAACACACAGTGAGAGCACAGTGAGACAGTGAGGATTATAGAGCGGTGACTGTAACACACAATGAGAGCACAGTGAGACAATGAGGATTATAGAGCGGTGACTGTAACACACAATGAGAGCACAGTGAGACAGTGAGGATTATAGAGCGGTGACTGTAACACAGTGAGAGCACAGTGAGACAGTGAGGATTATAGAGCAGTGACTGTAACACACAGTGAGAGCACAGTGAGACAGTGAGGATTATAGACCGGTGACTGTAACACAGAGTGAGAGCACAGTGAGACAGTGAGGATTATAGAGCGGTGACTGTAACACACAATGAGAGCACAGTGAGACAGTGAGGATTATAGAGCGGTGAGTGTAACACAGAGTGAGAGCACAGTGAGACAATGAGGATTATAGACCGGTGACTGTAACACAGAGTGAGAGCACAGTGAGACAGTGCGGATTATAGAGAGGTGACTGTAACACAGAGTGAGAGCACAGTGAGACAATGAGGATTATAGAGCGGTGACTGTAACACACAGTGAGAGCACAGTGAGACAGTGAGGATTATAGAGCGGTGACTGTAACACATAGAGTGAGAGCACAGTGAGACAGTGAGGATTATAGACCGGTGACTGTAACACAGAGTGAGAGCACAGTGAGACAATGAGGATTATAGAGCGGTGAGTGTAACACACAATGAGAGCACAGTGAGACAATGAGGATTATAGAGCGGTGACTGTAATACACAGTGAGAGCACAGTGAGACAATGAGGATTATAGACCGGTGACTGTAACACAGAGTGAGAGCACAGTGAGACAGTGAGGATTATAGAGCGGTGACTGTAACACAGTGAGAGCACAGTGAGACAGTGAGGATTATAGAGCGGTGACTGTAACACAGTGAGAGCACAGTGAGACAGTGAGGATTATAGAGCGATGACTGTAACACAGAGTGAGAGCACAGTGAGACAGTGAGGATTATAGAGCAGTGACTGTAACACACAGTGAGAGCACAGTGAGACAATGAGGATTATAGAGCGGTGACTGTAACACACAGTGAGAGCACAGTGAGACAGTGAGGATTATAGAGCAGTGACTGTAACACACAGTGAGAGCACAGTGAGACAATGAGGATTATGGACCGGTGACTGTAACACAGAGTGAGAGCACAGTGAGACAATGAGGATTATAGAGCGGTGACTGGAACACACAGTGAGAGCACAGTGAGACAGTGAGGATTATAGAGCGGTGACTGTAACACAGTGAGAGCACAGTGAGACAGTGAGGATTATAGAGTGGTGAATGTAACACAGTGAGAGCACAGTGAGACAGTGAGGATTATAGAGCGGTGACTGTAACACAGAGTGAGAGCACAGTGAGACAGTGAGGATTACAGAGCGGTGACTGTAACACAGTGAGAGCACAGTGAGACAGTGAGGATTATAGAGGGGTGACTGTAACACAGTGAGAGCAGAGTGAGACAGTGAGGATTATAGAGCGGTGACTGTAACACAGTGAGAGCACAGTGAGACAGTGAGGATTATAGAGCAGTGACTGTAACACACAGTGAGAGCACAGTGAGACAATGAGGATTATAGAGCGGTGAGTGTAACACACAGTGAGAGCACAGTGAGACAGTGAGGATTATAGAGCAGTGACTGTAACACACAGTGAGAGCACAGTGAGACAATGAGGATTATAGACCGGTGACTGTAACACAGAGTGAGAGCACAGTGAGACAATGAGGATTATAGAGCGGTGACTGTAACACACAGTGAGAGCACAGTGAGACAGTGAGGATTATAGAGCGGTGACTGTAACACAGTGAGAGCACAGTGAGACAGTGAGGATTATAGAGCGGTGACTGTAACACAGTGAGAGCACAGTGAGACAGTGAGGATTATAGAGCTGTGACTGTAACACAGAGTGAGAGCACAGTGAGAGAGTGAGGATTATAGAGCGGTGACTGTAACACAGTGAGAGCACAGTGAGACAGTGAGGATTATAGAGCGGTGACTGTAACACAGAGTGAGAGCACAGTGAGACAGTGAGGATTATAGAGCGGTGACTGTAACACACAATGAGAGCACAGTGAGACAGTGAGGATTATAGAGCGGTGACTGTAACACAGAGCGAGAGCACAGTGAGACAGTGAGGATTATAGAGCGGTGACTGTAACACAGAGTGAGAGCACAGTGAGACAATGAGGATTATAGAGCGGTGACTGTAACACAGAGTGAGAGCACAGTGAGACAGTGAGGATTATAGAGCGGTGACTGTAACACAGTGAGAGCACAGTGAGACAATGAGGATTATAGAGCGGTGACTGTAACACACAGTGAGAGCACAGTGAGACAGTGAGGATTATAGACCGGTGACTGTAACACAGAGTGAGAGCACAGTGAGACAGTGAGGATTATAGAGCGGTGACTGTAACACAGAGTGAGAGCACAGTGAGACAATGAGGATTATAGAGCAGTGACTGTAACACACAATGAGAGCACAGTGAGACAATGAGGATTATAGAGCGGTGACTGTAACACACAATGAGAGCACAGTGAGACAATGAGGATTTTCGAGTGGTGACTGTAACATAGAGCGAGAGCACAGTGAGACAGTGAGGATTATAGAGCGGTGACTGTAACACAGAGTGAGAGCACAGTGAGACAGTGAGGATTATAGAGCGGTGAGTGTAACACACAGTGAGAGCACAGTGAGACAGTGAGGATTATAGAGCGGTGACTGTAACACAGAGTGAGAGCACAGTGAGACAGTGAGGATTATAGAGCGGTGACTGTAACACACAATGAGAGCACAGTGAGACAGTGAGGATTATAGAGCGGTGACTGTAACACAGTGAGAGCACATTGAGACAATGAGGACTATAGAGCGGTTACTGTAACACACAGTGAGAGCACAGTGAGACAGTGAGGATTATAGAGCGGTGACTGTAACACACAGTGAGAGCACAGTGAGACAATGAGGATTATAGAGCGGTGAGTGTAACACACAGTGAGAGCACAGTGAGACAGTGAGGATTATAGAGCGGTGACTGTAACACACAATGAGAGCACAGTGAGACAGTGAGGATTATAGAGCGGTGACTGTAACACACAATGAGAGCACAGTGAGACAGTGAGGATTATAGACCGGTGACTGTAACACACAATGAGAGCACAGTGAGACAGTGAGGATTATAGAGCGGTGACTGTAACACACAGTGAGAGCACAGTGAGACAATGAGGATTATAGAGCGGTGAGTGTAACACACAGTGAGAGCACAGTGAGACAGTGAGGATTATAGAGCGGTGACTGTAACACACATTGAGAGCACAGTGAGACAGTGAGGATTATAGAGCGGTGACTGTAACACACAATGAGAGCACAGTGAGACAGTGAGGATTATAGAGCGGTGACTGTAACACACAGTGAGAGCACAGTGAGACAATGAGGATTATAGAGCGGTGAGTGTAACACACAGTGAGAGCACAGTGAGACAGTGAGGATTATAGAGCGGTGACTGTAACACACAGTGAGAGCACAGTGAGACAGTGAGGATTATAGAGCGGTGACTGTAACACACAGTGAGAGCACAGTGAGACAGTGAGGATTATAGAGCGGTGACTGTAACACACAGTGAGAGCACAGTGAGACAATGAGGATTATAGAGCGGTGAGTGTAACACACAGTGAGAGCACAGTGAGACAGTGAGGATTATAGAGCAGTGACTGTAACACAGAGTGAGAGCACAGTGAGACAGTGAGGATTATAGAGCGGTGACTGTAACACACAGTGAGAGCACAGTGAGACAATGAGGATTATAGAGCGGTGACTGTAACACAGTGAGAGCACAGTGAGACAATGAGGATTATAGAGCGGTGACTGTAACACACAGTGAGAGCACAGTGAGACAGTGAGGATTATAGAGCAGTGACTGTAACACAGAGTGAGAGCACAGTGAGACAGTGAGGAGTATAGAGCGGTGACTGTAACACAGTGAGAGCACAGTGAGACAGTGAGGATTATAGAGCGGTGACTGTAACACAGTGAGAGCACAGTGAGACAATGAGGATTATAGAGCGGTGACTGTAACACAGTGAGAGCACAGTGAGACAGTGAGGATTATAGAGCGGTGACTGTAACACAGTGAGAGCACAGTGAGACAGTGAGGATTATAGACCGGTGACTGTAACACAGAGTGAGAGCACAGTGAGACAATGAGGATTATAGAGCAGTGACTGTAACACACAATGAGAGCACAGTGAGACAATGAGGATTATAGAGCGGTGACTGTAACACACAGTGAGAGCACAGTGAGACAGTGAGGATTATAGAGCAGTGACTGTAACACACAATGAGAGCACAGTGAGACAATGAGGATTATAGAGCGGTGACTGTAACACACAATGAGAGCACAGTGAGACAATGAGGATTATAGAGCGGTGACTGTAACACACAGTGAGAGCACAGTGAGACAATGAGGATTATAGAGCAGTGACTGTAACACACAATGAGAGCACAGTGCGACAATGAGGATTATAGAGCGGTGACTGTAACACACAGTGAGAGCACAGTGAGACAGTGAGGATTATAGAGCGGTGACTGTAACACACAGTGAGAGCACAGTGAGACAGTGAGGATTATAGAGCGGTGACTGTAACACAGAGTGAGAGCACAGTGAGACAGTGAGGATTATAGAGCGGTGACTGTAACACAGTGAGAGCACAGTGAGACAGTGAGGATTATAGAGCGGTGACTGTAACACAGTGAGAGCACAGTGAGACAGTGAGGATTATAGAGCAGTGACTGTAACACACAATGAGAGCACAGTGAGACAATGAGGATTATAGAGCGGTGACTGTAACACAGTGAGAGCACAGTGAGACAGTGAGGATTATAGAGCGGTGACTGTAACACAGAGTGAGAGCACAGTGAGACAGTGAGGATTATAGAGCGGTGACTGTAACACAGAGTGAGAGCACAGTGAGACAGTGAGGATTATAGAGCGGTGACTGTAACACAGTGAGAGCACAGTGAGACAGTGAGGATTACAGAGCGGTGAGTGTAACACAGAGTGAGAGCACAGTGAGACAGTGAGGATTATAGAGCAGTGACTGTAACACAGTGAGAGCACAGTGAGACAGTGAGGATTATAGAGCGGTGAGTGTAACACAGAGCGAGAGCACAGTGAGACAGTGAGGATTATAGAGCAGTGACTGTAACACACAGTGAGAGCACAGTGAGACAGTGAGGATTATAGAGCGGTGACTGTAACACAGAGTGAGAGCACAGTGAGACAGTGAGGACTATAGAGCGGTGACTGTAACACACAGTGAGAGCACAGTGAGACAATGAGGATTATAGAGCGGTGAGTGTAACACACAGTGAGAGCACAGTGAGACAGTGAGGATTATAGAGCAGTGACTGTAACACAGAGTGAGAGCACAGTGAGACAGTGAGGATTATAGAGCGGTGACTGTAACACACAGTGAGAGCACAGTGAGACAATGAGGATTATAGAGCGGTGAGTGTAACACACAGTGAGAGCACAGTGAGACAGTGAGGATTATAGAGCAGTGACTGTAACACAGAGTGAGAGCACAGTGAGACAGTGAGGATTATAGAGCGGTGACTGTAACACACAGTGAGAGCACAATGAGACAGTGAGGATTATAGAGCAGTGACTGTAACACAGAGTGAGAGCACAGTGAGACAGTGAGGATTATAGAGCGGTGACTGTAACACAGTGAGAGCACAGTGAGACAGTGAGGATTATAGAGCGGTGACTGTAACACAGTGAGAGCACAGTGAGACAGTGAGGATTATAGAGCGGTGACTGTAACACAGTGAGAGCACAGTGAGACAGTGCGGATTATAGACCGGTGACTGTAACACACAATGAGAGCACAGTGAGACAATGAGGATTATAGAGCGGTGACTATAACACACAATGAGAGCACAGTGAGACAGTGAGGATTATAGAGCGGTGACTGTAACACAGTGAGAGCACAGTGAGACAGTGAGGATTATAGAGCAGTGACTGTAACACACAGTGAGAGCACAGTGAGACAGTGAGGATTATAGACCGGTGACTGTAACACAGAGTGAGAGCACAGTGAGACAGTGAGGATTATAGAGCGGTGACTGTAACACACAATGAGAGCACAGTGAGACAGTGAGGATTATAGAGCGGTGAGTGTAACACACAGTGAGAGCACAGTGAGACAATGAGGATTATAGACCGGTGACTGTAACACAGAGTGAGAGCACAGTGAGACAGTGCGGATTATAGAGAGGTGACTGTAACACAGAGTGAGAGCACAGTGAGACAATGAGGATTATAGAGCGGTGACTGTAACACACAGTGAGAGCACAGTGAGACAGTGAGGATTATAGAGCGGTGACTGTAACACAGAGTGAGAGCACAATGAGACAGTGAGGATTATAGACCGGTGACTGTAACACAGAGTGAGAGCACAGTGAGACAATGAGGATTATAGAGCGGTGAGTGTAACACACAATGAGAGCACAGTGAGACAATGAGGATTATAGCGCGGTGACTGTAATACACAGTGAGAGCACAGTGAGACAATGAGGATTATAGACCGGTGACTGTAACGCAGAGTGAGAGCACAGTGAGACAGTGAGGATTATAGAGCGGTGACTGTAACACAGTGAGAGCACAGTGAGACAGTGAGGATTATAGAGCGGTGACTGTAACACAGTGAGAGCACAGTGAGACAGTGAGGATTATAGAGCGGTGACTGTAACACAGAGTGAGAGCACAGTGAGACAGTGAGGATTATAGAGCGGTGACTGTAACACAGTGAGAGCACAGTGAGACAGTGAGGATTATAGAGCGGTGACTGTAACACAGAGTGAGAGCACAGTGAGACAGTGAGGATTATAGAGCGGTGACTGTAACACACAATGAGAGCACAGTGAGACAGTGAGGATTATAGAGCGGTGACTGTAACACAGAGCGAGAGCACAGTGAGACAGTGAGGATTATAGAGCGGTGACTGTAACACAGTGAGAGCACAGTGAGACAATGAGGATTATAGAGCGGTGACTGTAACACACAGTGAGAGCACAGTGAGACAGTGAGGATTATAGACCGGTGACTGTAACACAGAGTGAGAGCACAGTGAGACAGTGAGGATTATAGAGCGATGACTGTAACACGGAGTGAGAGCACAGTGAGACAATGAGGATTATAGAGCAGTGACTGTAACACACAATGGGAGCACAGTGAGACAATGAGGATTATAGAGCGGTGACTGTAACACAGAGCGGGAGCACAGTGATACAGTGAGGATTATAGAGCGGTGACTGTAACACAGTGAGAGCACAGTGAGACAGTGAGGATTATAGAGCGGTGACTGTAACACAGAGTGAGAGCACAGTGAGACAGTGAGGATTATAGAGCGGTGAGTGTAACACACAGTGAGAGCACAGTGAGACAGTGAGGATTATAGAGCGGTGACTGTAACACAGAGTGAGAGCACAGTGAGACAGTGAGGATTATAGAGCGGTGACTGTAACACACAATGAGAGCACAGTGAGACAGTGAGGATTATAGAGCGGTGACTGTAACACAGAGTGAGAGCACAGTGAGACAATGAGGATTATAGAGCGGTGACTGTAACACAGAGTGAGAGCACAGTGAGACAGTGAGGATTATAGAGCGGTGACTGTAACACAGTGAGAGCACATTGAGACAATGAGGACTATAGAGCGGTGACTGTAACACAGAGTGAGAGCACAGTGAGACAGTGAGGATTATAGAGCGGTGACTGTAACACAGAGTGAGAGCACAGTGAGACAGTGAGGATTATAGAGCGGTGACTGTAACACACAATGAGAGCACAGTGAGACAGTGAGGATTATAGAGCGGTGACTGTAACACACAGTGAGAGCACAGTGAGACAGTGAGGATTATAGAGCGGTGACTGTAACACAGAGTGAGAGCACAGTGAGACAGTGAGGACTATAGAGCGGTGACTGTAACACACAGTGAGAGCACAGTGGGACAATGAGGATTATAGAGCGGTGAGTGTAACACACAGTGAGAGCACAGTGAGACAGTGAGGATTATAGAGCAGTGACTGTAACACAGAGTGAGAGCACAGTGAGACAGTGAGGATTATAGAGCGGTGACTGTAACACACAGTGAGAGCACAGTGAGACAATGAGGATTATAGAGCGGTGAGTGTAACACACAGTGAGAGCACAGTGAGACAGTGAGGATTATAGAGCAGTGACTGTAACACAGAGTGAGAGCACAGTGAGACAGTGAGGATTATAGAGCGGTGACTGTAACACACAGTGAGAGCACAGTGAGACAGTGAGGATTATAGAGCAGTGACTGTAACACAGAGTGAGAGCACAGTGAGACAGTGAGGATTATAGAGCGGTGACTGTAACACAGTGAGAGCACAGTGAGACAGTGAGGATTATAGAGCGGTGACTGTAACACAGTGAGAGCACAGTGAGAGAGTGAGGATTATAGTGCGGTGACTGTAACACAGTGAGAGCACAGTGAGACAGTGCGGATTATAGACCGGTGACTGTAACACACAATGAGAGCACAGTGAGACAATGAGGATTATAGAGCGGTGACTGTAACACACAATGAGAGCACAGTGAGACAGTGAGGATTATAGAGCGGTGACTGTAACACAGTGAGAGCACAGTGAGACAGTGAGGATTATAGAGCAGTGACTGTAACACACAGTGAGAGCACAGTGAGACAGTGAGGATTATAGACCGGTGACTGTAACACAGAGTGAGAGCACAGTGAGACAGTGAGGATTATAGAGCGGTGACTGTAACACACAATGAGAGCACAGTGAGACAGTGAGGATTATAGAGCGGTGAGTGTAACACAGAGTGAGAGCACAGTGAGACAATGAGGATTATAGACCGGTGACTGTAACACAGAGTGAGAGCACAGTGAGACAGTGCGGACTATAGAGAGGTGACTGTAACACAGAGTGAGAGCACAGTGAGACAATGAGGATTATAGAGCGGTGACTGTAACACACAGTGAGAGGACAGTGAGACAGTGAGGATTATAGAGCGGTGACTGTAACACATAGAGTGAGAGCACAGTGAGACAGTGAGGATTATAGACCGGTGACTGTAACACAGAGTGAGAGCACAGTGAGACAATGAGGATTATAGAGCGGTGAGTGTAACACACAATGAGAGCACAGTGAGACAATGAGGATTATAGAGCGGTGACTGTAATACACAGTGAGAGCACAGTGAGACAATGAGGATTATAGACCGGTGACTGTAACACAGAGTGAGAGCACAGTGAGACAGTGAGGATTATAGAGTGGTGAATGTAACACAGTGAGAGCACAGTGAGACAGTGAGGATTATAGAGCGGTGACTGTAACACAGAGTGAGAGCACAGTGAGACAGTGAGGATTACAGAGCGGTGACTGTAACACAGTGAGAGCACAGTGAGACAGTGAGGATTATAGAGCGGTGACTGTAACACACAGTGAGAGCACAGTGAGACAGTGAGGATTATAGAGCGGTGACTGTAACACAGAGTGAGAGCACAGTGAGACAGTGAGGATTATAGAGCGGTGACTGTAACACAGTGAGAGCACAGTGAGACAGTGAGGATTATAGAGCGGTGACTGTAACACAGTGAGAGCACAGTGAGACAGTGAGGATTATAGAGCAGTGACTGTAACACACAATGAGAGCACAGTGAGACAATGAGGATTATAGAGCGGTGACTGTAACACAGTGAGAGCACAGTGAGACAGTGAGGATTATAGAGCGGTGACTGTAACACAGAGTGAGAGCACAGTGAGACAGTGAGGATTATAGAGCGGTGACTGTAACACAGAGTGAGAGCACAGTGAGACAGTGAGGATTATAGAGCGGTGACTGTAACACAGTGAGAGCACAGTGAGACAGTGAGGATTACAGAGCGGTGAGTGTAACACAGAGTGAGAGCACAGTGAGACAGTGAGGATTATAGAGCAGTGACTGTAACACAGTGAGAGCACAGTGAGACAGTGAGGATTATAGAGCGGTGAGTGTAACACAGAGTGAGAGCACAGTGAGACAGTGAGGATTATAGAGCGGTGACTGTAACACAGAGTGAGAGCACAGTGAGACAGTGAGGATTATAGAGCGGTGACTGTAACACAGTGAGAGCACAGTGAGACAGTGAGGATTATAGAGCGGTGACTGTAACACAGTGAGAGCACAGTGAGACAGTGAGGATTATAGAGCGGTGACTGTAACACAGTGAGAGCACAGTGAGACAGTGCGGATTATAGACCGGTGACTGTAACACACAATGAGAGCACAGTGAGACAATGAGGATTATAGAGCGGTGACTATAACACACAATGAGAGCACAGTGAGACAGTGAGGATTATAGAGCGGTGACTGTAACACAGTGAGAGCACAGTGAGACAGTGAGGATTATAGAGCAGTGACTGTAACACACAGTGAGAGCACAGTGAGACAGTGAGGATTATAGACCGGTGACTGTAACACAGAGTGAGAGCACAGTGAGACAGTGAGGATTATAGAGCGGTGACTGTAACACACAATGAGAGCACAGTGAGACAGTGAGGATTATAGAGCGGTGAGTGTAACACAGAGTGAGAGCACAGTGAGACAATGAGGATTATAGACCGGTGACTGTAACACAGAGTGAGAGCACAGTGAGACAGTGCGGATTATAGAGAGGTGACTGTAACACAGAGTGAGAGCACAGTGAGACAATGAGGATTATAGAGCGGTGACTGTAACACACAGTGAGAGCACAGTGAGACAGTGAGGATTATAGAGCGGTGACTGTAACACAGAGTGAGAGCACAATGAGACAGTGAGGATTATAGACCGGTGACTGTAACACAGAGTGAGAGCACAGTGAGACAATGAGGATTATAGAGCGGTGAGTGTAACACACAATGAGAGCACAGTGAGACAATGAGGATTATAGCGCGGTGACTGTAATACACAGTGAGAGCACAGTGAGACAATGAGGATTATAGACCGGTGACTGTAACGCAGAGTGAGAGCACAGTGAGACAGTGAGGATTATAGAGCGGTGACTGTAACACAGTGAGAGCACAGTGAGACAGTGAGGATTATAGAGCGGTGACTGTAACACAGAGTGAGAGCACAGTGAGACAGTGAGGATTATAGAGCAGTGACTGTAACACACAGTGAGAGCACAGTGAGACAATGAGGATTATAGAGCGGTGACTGTAACACACAGTGAGAGCACAGTGAGACAGTGAGGATTATAGAGCAGTGACTGTAACACACAATGAGAGCACTGTGAGACAATGAGGATTATAGAGCGGTGACTGTAACACACAGTGAGAGCACAGTGAGACAATGAGGATTATAGAGCAGTGACTGTAACACACAATGAGAGCACAGTGCGACAATGAGGATTATAGAGCGGTGACTGTAACACACAGTGAGAGCACAGTGAGACAGTGAGGATTATAGAGCGGTGACTGTAACACACAGTGAGAGCACAGTGAGACAGTGAGGATTATAGAGCGGTGACTGTAACACAGAGTGAGAGCACAGTGAGACAGTGAGGATTATAGAGCGGTGACTGTAACACAGTGAGAGCACAGTGAGACAGTGAGGATTATAGAGCGGTGACTGTAACACAGTGAGAGCACAGTGAGACAGTGAGGATTATAGAGCAGTGACTGTAACACACAATGAGAGCACAGTGAGACAATGAGGATTATAGAGCGTTGACTGTAACACAGTGAGAGCACAGTGAGACAGTGAGGATTATAGAGCGGTGACTGTAACACAGAGTGAGAGCACAGTGAGACAGTGAGGATTATAGAGCGGTGACTGTAACACAGAGTGAGAGCACAGTGAGACAGTGAGGATTATAGAGCGGTGACTGTAACACAGTGAGAGCACAGTGAGACAGTGAGGATTACAGAGCGGTGAGTGTAACACAGAGTGAGAGCACAGTGAGACAGTGAGGATTATAGAGCAGTGACTGTAACACAGTGAGAGCACAGTGAGACAGTGAGGATTATAGAGCGGTGAGTGTAACACAGAGTGAGAGCACAGTGAGACAGTGAGGATTATAGAGCAGTGACTGTAACACACAGTGAGAGCACAGTGAGACAGTGAGGATTATAGAGCGGTGACTGTAACACAGAGTGAGAGCACAGTGAGACAGTGAGGACTATAGAGCGGTGACTGTAACACACAGTGAGAGCACAGTGAGACAATGAGGATTATAGAGCGGTGAGTGTAACACACAGTGAGAGCACAGTGAGACAGTGAGGATTATAGAGCAGTGACTGTAACACAGAGTGAGAGCACAGTGAGACAGTGAGGATTATAGAGCGGTGACTGTAACACACAGTGAGAGCACAGTGAGACAATGAGGATTATAGAGCGGTGAGTGTAACACACAGTGAGAGCACAGTGAGACAGTGAGGATTATAGAGCAGTGACTGTAACACAGAGTGAGAGCACAGTGAGACAGTGAGGATTATAGAGCGGTGACTGTAACACACAGTGAGAGCACAATGAGACAGTGAGGATTATAGAGCAGTGACTGTAACACAGAGTGAGAGCACAGTGAGACAGTGAGGATTATAGAGCGGTGACTGTAACACAGTGAGAGCACAGTGAGACAGTGAGGATTATAGAGCGGTGACTGTAACACAGTGAGAGCACAGTGAGACAGTGAGGATTATAGAGCGGTGACTGTAACACAGTGAGAGCACAGTGAGACAGTGCGGATTATAGACCGGTGACTGTAACACACAATGAGAGCACAGTGAGACAATGAGGATTATAGAGCGGTGACTATAACACACAATGAGAGCACAGTGAGACAGTGAGGATTATAGAGCGGTGACTGTAACACAGTGAGAGCACAGTGAGACAGTGAGGATTATAGAGCAGTGACTGTAACACACAGTGAGAGCACAGTGAGACAGTGAGGATTATAGACCGGTGACTGTAACACAGAGTGAGAGCACAGTGAGACAGTGAGGATTATAGAGCGGTGACTGTAACACACAATGAGAGCACAGTGAGACAGTGAGGATTATAGAGCGGTGAGTGTAACACAGAGTGAGAGCACAGTGAGACAATGAGGATTATAGACCGGTGACTGTAACACAGAGTGAGAGCACAGTGAGACAGTGCGGATTATAGAGAGGTGACTGTAACACAGAGTGAGAGCACAGTGAGACAATGAGGATTATAGAGCGGTGACTGTAACACACAGTGAGAGCACAGTGAGACAGTGAGGATTATAGAGCGGTGACTGTAACACAGAGTGAGAGCACAATGAGACAGTGAGGATTATAGACCGGTGACTGTAACACAGAGTGAGAGCACAGTGAGACAATGAGGATTATAGAGCGGTGGGTGTAACACACAATGAGAGCACAGTGAGACAATGAGGATTATAGCGCGGTGACTGTAATACACAGTGAGAGCACAGTGAGACAATGAGGATTATAGACCGGTGACTGTAACGCAGAGTGAGAGCACAGTGAGACAGTGAGGATTATAGAGCGGTGACTGTAACACAGTGAGAGCACAGTGAGACAGTGAGGATTATAGAGCGGTGACTGTAACACAGTGAGAGCACAGTGAGACAGTGAGGATTATAGAGCGGTGACTGTAACACAGAGTGAGAGCACAGTGAGACAGTGAGGATTATAGAGCAGTGACTGTAACACACAGTGAGAGCACAGTGAGACAATGAGGATTATAGAGCGGTGACTGTAACACACAGTGAGAGCACAGTGAGACAGTGAGGATTATAGAGCAGTGACTGTAACACACAGTGAGAGCACAGTGAGACAGTGAGGATTATAGAGCAGTGACTGTAACACACAGTGAGAGCACAGTGAGACAATGAGGATTATGGACCGGTGACTGTAACACAGAGTGAGAGCACAGTGAGACAATGAGGATTATAGAGCGGTGACTGTAACACACAGTGAGAGCACAGTGAGACAGTGAGGATTATAGAGCGGTGACTGTAACACAGTGAGAGCACAGTGAGACAGTGAGGATTATAGAGTGGTGAATGTAACACAGTGAGAGCACAGTGAGACAGTGAGGATTATAGAGCGGTGACTGTAACACAGAGTGAGAGCACAGTGAGAGAGTGAGGATTATAGAGCGGTGACTGTAACACAGTGAGAGCACAGTGAGACAGTGAGGATTATAGAGCGGTGACTGTAACACAGAGTGAGAGCACAGTGAGACAGTGAGGATTATAGAGCGGTGACTGTAACACACAGTGAGAGCACAGTGAGACAATGAGGATTATAGAGCGGTGACTGTAACACAGTGAGAGCACAGTGAGACAATGAGGATTATAGAGCGGTGACTGTAACACACAGTGAGAGCACAGTGAGACAGTGAGGATTATAGACCGGTGACTGTAACACAGAGTGAGAGCACAGTGAGACAGTGAGGATTATAGAGCGATGACTGTAACACGGAGTGAGAGCACAGTGAGACAATGAGGATTATAGAGCAGTGACTGTAACACACAATGGGAGCACAGTGAGACAATGAGGATTATAGAGCGGTGACTGTAACACAGAGCGGGAGCACAGTGAGACAGTGAGGATTATAGAGCGGTGACTGTAACACAGTGAGAGCACAGTGAGACAGTGAGGATTATAGAGCGGTGACTGTAACACAGAGTGAGAGCACAGTGAGACAGTGAGGATTATAGAGCGGTGACTGTAACACACAATGAGAGCACAGTGAGACAGTGAGGATTATAGAGCGGTGACTGTAACACAGAGTGAGAGCACAGTGAGACAGTGAGGATTATAGAGCGGTGAGTGTAACACACAGTGAGAGCACAGTGAGACAGTGAGGATTATAGAGCGGTGACTGTAACACAGAGTGAGAGCACAGTGAGACAGTGAGGATTATAGAGCGGTGACTGTAACACACAATGAGAGCACAGTGAGACAGTGAGGATTATAGAGCGGTGACTGTAACACAGAGTGAGAGCACAGTGAGACAATGAGGATTATAGAGCGGTGACTGTAACACAGAGTGAGAGCACAGTGAGACAGTGAGGATTATAGAGCGGTGACTGTAACACAGTGAGAGCACATTGAGACAATGAGGACTATAGAGCGGTGACTGTAACACAGAGTGAGAGCACAGTGAGACAGTGAGGATTATAGAGCGGTGACTGTAACACAGAGTGAGAGCACAGTGAGACAGTGAGGATTATAGAGCGGTGACTGTAACACACAATGAGAGCACAGTGAGACAGTGAGGATTATAGAGCGGTGACTGTAACACACAGTGAGAGCACAGTGAGACAGTGAGGATTATAGAGCGGTGACTGTAACACAGAGTGAGAGCACAGTGAGACAGTGAGGACTATAGAGTGGTGACTGTAACACACAGTGAGAGCACAGTGGGACAATGAGGATTATAGAGCGGTGAGTGTAACACACAGTGAGAGCACAGTGAGACAGTGAGGATGATAGAGCAGTGACTGTAACACAGAGTGAGAGCACAGTGAGACAGTGAGGATTATAGAGCGGTGACTGTAACACACAGTGAGAGCACAGTGAGACAATGAGGATTATAGAGCGGTGAGTGTAACACACAGTGAGAGCACAGTGAGACAGTGAGGATTATAGAGCAGTGACTGTAACACAGAGTGAGAGCACAGTGAGACAGTGAGGATTATAGAGCGGTGACTGTAACACACAGTGAGAGCACAGTGAGACAGTGAGGATTATAGAGCAGTGACTGTAACACAGAGTGAGAGCACAGTGAGACAGTGAGGATTATAGAGCGGTGACTGTAACACAGTGAGAGCACAGTGAGACAGTGAGGATTATAGAGCGGTGACTGTAACACAGTGAGAGCACAGTGAGACAGTGAGGATTATAGTGCGGTGACTGTAACACAGTGAGAGCACAGTGAGACAGTGCGGATTATAGACCGGTGACTGTAACACACAATGAGAGCACAGTGAGACAATGAGGATTATAGAGCGGTGACTGTAACACACAATGAGAGCACAGTGAGACAGTGAGGATTATAGAGCGGTGACTGTAACACAGTGAGAGCACAGTGAGACAGTGAGGATTATAGAGCTGTGACTGTAACACACAGTGAGAGCACAGTGAGACAGTGAGGATTATAGACCGGTGACTGTAACACAGAGTGAGAGCACAGTGAGACAGTGAGGATTATAGAGCGGTGACTGTAACACACAATGAGAGCACAGTGAGACAGTGAGGATTATAGAGCGGTGAGTGTAACACAGAGTGAGAGCACAGTGAGACAATGAGGATTATAGACCGGTGACTGTAACACAGAGTGAGAGCACAGTGAGACAGTGCGGACTATAGAGAGGTGACTGTAACACAGAGTGAGAGCACAGTGAGACAATGAGGATTATAGAGCGGTGACTGTAACACACAGTGAGAGCACAGTGAGACAGTGAGGATTATAGAGCGGTGACTGTAACACATAGAGTGAGAGCACAGTGAGACAGTGAGGATTATAGACCGGTGACTGTAACACAGAGTGAGAGCACAGTGAGACAATGAGGATTATAGAGCGGTGAGTGTAACACACAATGAGAGCACAGTGAGACAATGAGGATTATAGAGCGGTGACTGTAATACACAGTGAGAGCACAGTGAGACAATGAGGATTATAGACCGGTGACTGTAACACAGAGTGAGAGCACAGTGAGACAGTGAGGATTATAGAGTGGTGAATGTAACACAGTGAGAGCACAGTGAGACAGTGAGGATTATAGAGCGGTGACTGTAACACAGAGTGAGAGCACAGTGAGACAGTGAGGATTACAGAGCGGTGACTGTAACACAGTGAGAGCACAGTGAGACAGTGAGGATTATAGAGCGGTGACTGTAACACACAGTGAGAGCACAGTGAGACAGTGAGGATTATAGAGCGGTGACTGTAACACAGAGTGAGAGCACAGTGAGACAGTGAGGATTATAGAGCGGTGACTGTAACACAGTGAGAGCACAGTGAGACAGTGAGGATTATAGAGCGGTGACTGTAACACAGTGAGAGCACAGTGAGACAGTGAGGATTATAGAGCAGTGACTGTAACACACAATGAGAGCACAGTGAGACAATGAGGATTATAGAGCGGTGACTGTAACACAGTGAGAGCACAGTGAGACAGTGAGGATTATAGAGCGGTGACTGTAACACAGAGTGAGAGCACAGTGAGACAGTGAGGATTATAGAGCGGTGACTGTAACACAGTGAGAGCACAGTGAGACAGTGAGGATTACAGAGCGGTGAGTGTAACACAGAGTGAGAGCACAGTGAGACAGTGAGGATTATAGAGCAGTGACTGTAACACAGTGAGAGCACAGTGAGACAGTGAGGATTATAGAGCGGTGAGTGTAACACAGAGTGAGAGCACAGTGAGACAGTGAGGATTATAGAGCAGTGACTGTAACACACAGTGAGAGCACAGTGAGACAGTGAGGATTATAGAGCGGTGACTGTAACGCAGAGTGAGAGCACAGTGAGACAGTGAGGACTATAGAGCGGTGACTGTAACACACAGTGAGAGCACAGTGAGACAATGAGGATTATAGAGCGGTGAGTGTAACACACAGTGAGAGCACAGTGAGACAGTGAGGATTATAGAGCAGTGACTGTAACACAGAGTGAGAGCACAGTGAGACAGTGAGGATTATAGAGCGGTGACTGTAACACACAGTGAGAGCACAGTGAGACAATGAGGATTATAGAGCGGTGAGTGTAACACACAGTGAGAGCACAGTGAGACAGTGAGGATTATAGAGCAGTGACTGTAACACAGAGTGAGAGCACAGTGAGACAGTGAGGATTATAGAGCGGTGACTGTAACACACAGTGAGAGCACAATGAGACAGTGAGGATTATAGAGCAGTGACTGTAACACAGAGTGAGAGCACAGTGAGACAGTGAGGATTATAGAGCGGTGACTGTAACACAGTGAGAGCACAGTGAGACAGTGAGGATTATAGAGCGGTGACTGTAACACAGTGAGAGCACAGTGAGACAGTGAGGATTATAGAGCGGTGACTGTAACACAGTGAGAGCACAGTGAGACAGTGCGGATTATAGACCGGTGACTGTAACACACAATGAGAGCACAGTGAGACAATGAGGATTATAGAGCGGTGACTATAACACACAATGAGAGCACAGTGAGACAGTGAGGATTATAGAGCGGTGACTGTAACACAGTGAGAGCACAGTGAGACAGTGAGGATTATAGAGCAGTGACTGTAACACACAGTGAGAGCACAGTGAGACAGTGAGGATTATAGACCGGTGACTGTAACACAGAGTGAGAGCACAGTGAGACAGTGAGGATTATAGAGCGGTGACTGTAACACACAATGAGAGCACAGTGAGACAGTGAGGATTATAGAGCGGTGAGTGTAACACAGAGTGAGAGCACAGTGAGACAATGAGGATTATAGACCGGTGACTGTAACACAGAGTGAGAGCACAGTGAGACAGTGCGGATTATAGAGAGGTGACTGTAACACAGAGTGAGAGCACAGTGAGACAATGAGGATTATAGAGCGGTGACTGTAACACACAGTGAGAGCACAGTGAGACAGTGAGGATTATAGAGCGGTGACTGTAACACAGAGTGAGAGCACAATGAGACAGTGAGGATTATAGACCGGTGACTGTAACACAGAGTGAGAGCACAGTGAGACAATGAGGATTATGGAGCGGTGAGTGTAACACACAATGAGAGCACAGTGAGACAATGAGGATTATAGCGCGGTGACTGTAATACACAGTGAGAGCACAGTGAGACAATGAGGATTATAGACCGGTGACTGTAACGCAGAGTGAGAGCACAGTGAGACAGTGAGGATTATAGAGCGGTGACTGTAACACAGTGAGAGCACAGTGAGACAGTGAGGATTATAGAGCGGTGACTGTAACACAGTGAGAGCACAGTGAGACAGTGAGGATTATAGAGCGGTGACTGTAACACAGAGTGAGAGCACAGTGAGACAGTGAGGATTAGAGAGCAGTGACTGTAACACACAGTGAGAGCACAGTGAGACAATGAGGATTATAGAGCGGTGACTGTAACACACAGTGAGAGCACAGTGAGACAGTGAGGATTATAGAGCAGTGACTGTAACACACAGTGAGAGCACAGTGAGACAGTGAGGATTATAGAGCAGTGACTGTAACACACAGTGAGAGCACAGTGAGACAATGAGGATTATGGACCGGTGACTGTAACACAGAGTGAGAGCACAGTGAGACAATGAGGATTATAGAGCGGTGACTGTAACACACAGTGAGAGCACAGTGAGACAGTGAGGATTATAGAGCGGTGACTGTAACACAGTGAGAGCACAGTGAGACAGTGAGGATTATAGAGTGGTGAATGTAACACAGTGAGAGCACAGTGAGACAGTGAGGATTATAGAGCGGTGACTGTAACACAGAGTGAGAGCACAGCGAGAGAGTGAGGATTATAGAGCGGTGACTGTAACACAGTGAGAGCACAGTGAGACAGTGAGGATTATAGAGCGGTGACTGTAACACAGAGTGAGAGCACAGTGAGACAGTGAGGATTATAGAGCGGTGACTGTAACACACAATGAGAGCACAGTGAGACAGTGAGGATTATAGAGCGGTGACTGTAACACAGAGCGAGAGCACAGTGAGACAGTGAGGATTATAGAGCGGTGACTGTAACACAGTGAGAGCACAGTGAGACAATGAGGATTATAGAGCGGTGACTGTAACACACAGTGAGAGCACAGTGAGACAGTGAGGATTATAGACCGGTGACTGTAACACAGAGTGAGAGCACAGTGAGACAGTGAGGATTATAGAGCGATGACTGTAACACGGAGTGAGAGCACAGTGAGACAATGAGGATTATAGAGCAGTGACTGTAACACTCAATGGGAGCACAGTGAGACAATGAGGATTATAGAGCGGTGACTGTAACACAGAGCGGGAGCACAGTGAGACAGTGAGGATTATAGAGCGGTGACTGTAACACAGTGAGAGCACAGTGAGACAGTGAGGATTATAGAGCGGTGACTGTAACACAGAGTGAGAGCACAGTGAGACAGTGAGGATTATAGAGCGGTGACTGTAACACACAATGAGAGCACAGTGAGACAGTGAGGATTATAGAGCGGTGACTGTAACACAGAGTGAGAGCACAGTGAGACAGTGAGGATTATAGAGCGGTGAGTGTAACACACAGTGAGAGCACAGTGAGACAGTGAGGATTATAGAGCGGTGACTGTAACACAGAGTGAGAGCACAGTGAGACAGTGAGGATTATAGAGCGGTGACTGTAACACACAATGAGAGCACAGTGAGACAGTGAGGATTATAGAGCGGTGACTGTAACACAGAGTGAGAGCACAGTGAGACAATGAGGATTATAGAGCGGTGACTGTAACACAGAGTGAGAGCACAGTGAGACAGTGAGGATTATAGAGCGGTGACTGTAACACAGTGAGAGCACATTGAGACAATGAGGACTATAGAGCGGTGACTGTAACACAGAGTGAGAGCACAGTGAGACAGTGAGGATTATAGAGCGGTGACTGTAACACAGAGTGAGAGCACAGTGAGACAGTGAGGATTATAGAGCGGTGACTGTAACACACAATGAGAGCACAGTGAGACAGTGAGGATTATAGAGCGGTGACTGTAACACACAGTGAGAGCACAGTGAGACAGTGAGGATTATAGAGCGGTGACTGTAACACAGAGTGAGAGCACAGTGAGACAGTGAGGACTATAGAGTGGTGACTGTAACACACAGTGAGAGCACAGTGGGACAATGAGGATTATAGAGCGGTGAGTGTAACACACAGTGAGAGCACAGTGAGACAGTGAGGATTATAGAGCAGTGACTGTAACACAGAGTGAGAGCACAGTGAGACAGTGAGGATTATAGAGCGGTGACTGTAACACACAGTGAGAGCACAGTGAGACAATGAGGATTATAGAGCGGTGAGTGTAACACACAGTGAGAGCACAGTGAGACAGTGAGGATTATAGAGCAGTGACTGTAACACAGAGTGAGAGCACAGTGAGACAGTGAGGATTATAGAGCGGTGACTGTAACACACAGTGAGAGCACAGTGAGACAGTGAGGATTATAGAGCAGTGACTGTAACACAGAGTGAGAGCACAGTGAGACAGTGAGGATTATAGAGCGGTGACTGTAACACAGTGAGAGCACAGTGAGACAGTGAGGATTATAGAGCGGTGACTGTAACACAGTGAGAGCACAGTGAGACAGTAAGGATTATAGTGCGGTGACTGTAACACAGTGAGAGCACAGTGAGACAGTGCGGATTATAGACCGGTGACTGTAACACACAATGAGAGCACAGTGAGACAATGAGGATTATAGAGCGGTGACTGTAACACACAATGAGAGCACAGTGAGACAGTGAGGATTATAGAGCGGTGACTGTAACACAGTGAGAGCACAGTGAGACAGTGAGGATTATAGAGCTGTGACTGTAACACACAGTGAGAGCACAGTGAGACAGTGAGGATTATAGACCGGTGACTGTAACACAGAGTGAGAGCACAGTGAGACAGTGAGGATTATAGAGCGGTGACTGTAACACACAATGAGAGCACAGTGAGACAGTGAGGATTATAGAGCGGTGAGTGTAACACAGAGTGAGAGCACAGTGAGACAATGAGGATTATAGACCGGTGACTGTAACACAGAGTGAGAGCACAGTGAGACAGTGCGGACTATAGAGAGGTGACTGTAACACAGAGTGAGAGCACAGTGAGACAATGAGGATTATAGAGCGGTGACTGTAACACAGAGTGAGAGCACAGTGAGACAGTGAGGATTATAGAGCGGTGACTGTAACACACAGTGAGAGCACAGTGAGACAGTGAGGATTATAGAGCAGTGACTGTAACACAGAGTGAGAGCACAGTGAGACAGTGAGGATTATAGAGCGGTGACTGTAACACAGTGAGAGCACAGTGAGACAGTGAGGATTATAGAGCGGTGACTGTAACACAGTGAGAGCACAGTGAGACAGTGAGGATTATAGTGCGGTGACTGTAACACAGTGAGAGCACAGTGAGACAGTGCGGATTATAGACCGGTGACTGTAACACACAATGAGAGCACAGTGAGACAATGAGGATTATAGAGCGGTGACTGTAACACACAATGAGAGCACAGTGAGACAGTGAGGATTATAGAGCGGTGACTGTAACACAGTGAGAGCACAGTGAGACAGTGAGGATTATAGAGCTGTGACTGTAACACACAGTGAGAGCACAGTGAGACAGTGAGGATTATAGACCGGTGACTGTAACACAGAGTGAGAGCACAGTGAGACAGTGAGGATTATAGAGCGGTGACTGTAACACACAATGAGAGCACAGTGAGACAGTGAGGATTATAGAGCGGTGAGTGTAACACAGAGTGAGAGCACAGTGAGACAATGAGGATTATAGACCGGTGACTGTAACACAGAGTGAGAGCACAGTGAGACAGTGCGGACTATAGAGAGGTGACTGTAACACAGAGTGAGAGCACAGTGAGACAATGAGGATTATAGAGCGGTGACTGTAACACACAGTGAGAGCACAGTGAGACAGTGAGGATTATAGAGCGGTGACTGTAACACATAGAGTGAGAGCACAGTGAGACAGTGAGGATTATAGACCGGTGACTGTAACACAGAGTGAGAGCACAGTGAGACAATGAGGATTATAGAGCGGTGAGTGTAACACACAATGAGAGCACAGTGAGACAATGAGGATTATAGAGCGGTGACTGTAATACACAGTGAGAGCACAGTGAGACAATGAGGATTATAGACCGGTGACTGTAACACAGAGTGAGAGCACAGTGAGACAGTGAGGATTATAGAGTGGTGAATGTAACACAGTGAGAGCACAGTGAGACAGTGAGGATTATAGAGCGGTGACTGTAACACAGAGTGAGAGCACAGTGAGACAGTGAGGATTACAGAGCGGTGACTGTAACACAGTGAGAGCACAGTGAGACAGTGAGGATTATAGAGCGGTGACTGTAACACACAGTGAGAGCACAGTGAGACAGTGAGGATTATAGAGCGGTGACTGTAACACAGAGTGAGAGCACAGTGAGACAGTGAGGATTATAGAGCGGTGACTGTAACACAGTGAGAGCACAGTGAGACAGTGAGGATTATAGAGCGGTGACTGTAACACAGTGAGAGCACAGTGAGACAGTGAGGATTATAGAGCAGTGACTGTAACACACAATGAGAGCACAGTGAGACAATGAGGATTATAGAGCGGTGACTGTAACACAGTGAGAGCACAGTGAGACAGTGAGGATTATAGAGCGGTGACTGTAACACAGAGTGAGAGCACAGTGAGACAGTGAGGATTATAGAGCGGTGACTGTAACACAGTGAGAGCACAGTGAGACAGTGAGGATTACAGAGCGGTGAGTGTAACACAGAGTGAGAGCACAGTGAGACAGTGAGGATTATAGAGCAGTGACTGTAACACAGTGAGAGCACAGTGAGACAGTGAGGATTATAGAGCGGTGAGTGTAACACAGAGTGAGAGCACAGTGAGACAGTGAGGATTATAGAGCAGTGACTGTAACACACAGTGAGAGCACAGTGAGACAGTGAGGATTATAGAGCGGTGACTGTAACACAGAGTGAGAGCACAGTGAGACAGTGAGGACTATAGAGCGGTGACTGTAACACACAGTGAGAGCACAGTGAGACAATGAGGATTATAGAGCGGTGAGTGTAACACACAGTGAGAGCACAGTGAGACAGTGAGGATTATAGAGCAGTGACTGTAACACAGAGTGAGAGCACAGTGAGACAGTGAGGATTATAGAGCGGTGACTGTAACACACAGTGAGAGCACAGTGAGACAATGAGGATTATAGAGCGGTGAGTGTAACACACAGTGAGAGCACAGTGAGACAGTGAGGATTATAGAGCAGTGACTGTAACACAGAGTGAGAGCACAGCGAGAGAGTGAGGATTATAGAGCGGTGACTGTAACACAGTGAGAGCACAGTGAGACAGTGAGGATTATAGAGCGGTGACTGTAACACAGAGTGAGAGCACAGTGAGACAGTGAGGATTATAGAGCGGTGACTGTAACACACAATGAGAGCACAGTGAGACAGTGAGGATTATAGAGCGGTGACTGTAACACAGAGCGAGAGCACAGTGAGACAGTGAGGATTATAGAGCGGTGACTGTAACACAGTGAGAGCACAGTGAGACAATGAGGATTATAGAGCGGTGACTGTAACACACAGTGAGAGCACAGTGAGACAGTGAGGATTATAGACCGGTGACTGTAACACAGAGTGAGAGCACAGTGAGACAGTGAGGATTATAGAGCGATGACTGTAACACGGAGTGAGAGCACAGTGAGACAATGAGGATTATAGAGCAGTGACTGTAACACACAATGGGAGCACAGTGAGACAATGAGGATTATAGAGCGGTGACTGTAACACAGAGCGGGAGCACAGTGAGACAGTGAGGATTATAGAGCGGTGACTGTAACACAGTGAGAGCACAGTGAGACAGTGAGGATTATAGAGCGGTGACTGTAACACAGAGTGAGAGCACAGTGAGACAGTGAGGATTATAGAGCGGTGACTGTAACACACAATGAGAGCACAGTGAGACAGTGAGGATTATAGAGCGGTGACTGTAACACAGAGTGAGAGCACAGTGAGACAGTGAGGATTATAGAGCGGTGAGTGTAACACACAGTGAGAGCACAGTGAGACAGTGAGGATTATAGAGCGGTGACTGTAACACAGAGTGAGAGCACAGTGAGACAGTGAGGATTATAGAGCGGTGACTGTAACACACAATGAGAGCACAGTGAGACAGTGAGGATTATAGAGCGGTGACTGTAACACAGAGTGAGAGCACAGTGAGACAATGAGGATTATAGAGCGGTGACTGTAACACAGAGTGAGAGCACAGTGAGACAGTGAGGATTATAGAGCGGTGACTGTAACACAGTGAGAGCACATTGAGACAATGAGGACTATAGAGCGGTGACTGTAACACAGAGTGAGAGCACAGTGAGACAGTGAGGATTATAGAGCGGTGACTGTAACACAGAGTGAGAGCACAGTGAGACAGTGAGGATTATAGAGCGGTGACTGTAACACACAATGAGAGCACAGTGAGACAGTGAGGATTATAGAGCGGTGACTGTAACACACAGTGAGAGCACAGTGAGACAGTGAGGATTATAGAGCGGTGACTGTAACACAGAGTGAGAGCACAGTGAGACAGTGAGGACTATAGAGTGGTGACTGTAACACACAGTGAGAGCACAGTGGGACAATGAGGATTATAGAGCGGTGAGTGTAACACACAGTGAGAGCACAGTGAGACAGTGAGGATTATAGAGCAGTGACTGTAACACAGAGTGAGAGCACAGTGAGACAGTGAGGATTATAGAGCGGTGACTGTAACACACAGTGAGAGCACAGTGAGACAATGAGGATTATAGAGCGGTGAGTGTAACACACAGTGAGAGCACAGTGAGACAGTGAGGATTATAGAGCAGTGACTGTAACACAGAGTGAGAGCACAGTGAGACAGTGAGGATTATAGAGCGGTGACTGTAACACACAGTGAGAGCACAGTGAGACAGTGAGGATTATAGAGCAGTGACTGTAACACAGAGTGAGAGCACAGTGAGACAGTGAGGATTATAGAGCGGTGACTGTAACACACAGTGAGAGCACAGTGAGACAGTGAGGATTATAGAGCGGTGACTGTAACACAGAGTGAGAGCACAGTGAGACAGTGAGGACTATAGAGTGGTGACTGTAACACACAGTGAGAGCACAGTGGGACAATGAGGATTATAGAGCGGTGAGTGTAACACACAGTGAGAGCACAGTGAGACAGTGAGGATTATAGAGCAGTGACTGTAACACAGAGTGAGAGCACAGTGAGACAGTGAGGATTATAGAGCGGTGACTGTAACACACAGTGAGAGCACAGTGAGACAATGAGGATTATAGAGCGGTGAGTGTAACACACAGTGAGAGCACAGTGAGACAGTGAGGATTATAGAGCAGTGACTGTAACACAGAGTGAGAGCACAGTGAGACAGTGAGGATTATAGAGCGGTGACTGTAACACACAGTGAGAGCACAGTGAGACAGTGAGGATTATAGAGCAGTGACTGTAACACAGAGTGAGAGCACAGTGAGACAGTGAGGATTATAGAGCGGTGACTGTAACACAGTGAGAGCACAGTGAGACAGTGAGGATTATAGAGCGGTGACTGTAACACAGTGAGAGCACAGTGAGACAGTAAGGATTATAGTGCGGTGACTGTAACACAGTGAGAGCACAGTGAGACAGTGCGGATTATAGACCGGTGACTGTAACACACAATGAGAGCACAGTGAGACAATGAGGATTATAGAGCGGTGACTGTAACACACAATGAGAGCACAGTGAGACAGTGAGGATTATAGAGCGGTGACTGTAACACAGTGAGAGCACAGTGAGACAGTGAGGATTATAGAGCTGTGACTGTAACACACAGTGAGAGCACAGTGAGACAGTGAGGATTATAGACCGGTGACTGTAACACAGAGTGAGAGCACAGTGAGACAGTGAGGATTATAGAGCGGTGACTGTAACACACAATGAGAGCACAGTGAGACAGTGAGGATTATAGAGCGGTGAGTGTAACACAGAGTGAGAGCACAGTGAGACAATGAGGATTATAGACCGGTGACTGTAACACAGAGTGAGAGCACAGTGAGACAGTGCGGACTATAGAGAGGTGACTGTAACACAGAGTGAGAGCACAGTGAGACAATGAGGATTATAGAGCGGTGACTGTAACACAGAGTGAGAGCACAGTGAGACAGTGAGGATTATAGAGCGGTGACTGTAACACACAGTGAGAGCACAGTGAGACAGTGAGGATTATAGAGCAGTGACTGTAACACAGAGTGAGAGCACAGTGAGACAGTGAGGATTATAGAGCGGTGACTGTAACACAGTGAGAGCACAGTGAGACAGTGAGGATTATAGAGCGGTGACTGTAACACAGTGAGAGCACAGTGAGACAGTGAGGATTATAGTGCGGTGACTGTAACACAGTGAGAGCACAGTGAGACAGTGCGGATTATAGACCGGTGACTGTAACACACAATGAGAGCACAGTGAGACAATGAGGATTATAGAGCGGTGACTGTAACACACAATGAGAGCACAGTGAGACAGTGAGGATTATAGAGCGGTGACTGTAACACAGTGAGAGCACAGTGAGACAGTGAGGATTATAGAGCTGTGACTGTAACACACAGTGAGAGCACAGTGAGACAGTGAGGATTATAGACCGGTGACTGTAACACAGAGTGAGAGCACAGTGAGACAGTGAGGATTATAGAGCGGTGACTGTAACACACAATGAGAGCACAGTGAGACAGTGAGGATTATAGAGCGGTGAGTGTAACACAGAGTGAGAGCACAGTGAGACAATGAGGATTATAGACCGGTGACTGTAACACAGAGTGAGAGCACAGTGAGACAGTGCGGACTATAGAGAGGTGACTGTAACACAGAGTGAGAGCACAGTGAGACAATGAGGATTATAGAGCGGTGACTGTAACACACAGTGAGAGCACAGTGAGACAGTGAGGATTATAGAGCGGTGACTGTAACACATAGAGTGAGAGCACAGTGAGACAGTGAGGATTATAGACCGGTGACTGTAACACAGAGTGAGAGCACAGTGAGACAATGAGGATTATAGAGCGGTGAGTGTAACACACAATGAGAGCACAGTGAGACAATGAGGATTATAGAGCGGTGACTGTAATACACAGTGAGAGCACAGTGAGACAATGAGGATTATAGACCGGTGACTGTAACACAGAGTGAGAGCACAGTGAGACAGTGAGGATTATAGAGTGGTGAATGTAACACAGTGAGAGCACAGTGAGACAGTGAGGATTATAGAGCGGTGACTGTAACACAGAGTGAGAGCACAGTGAGACAGTGAGGATTACAGAGCGGTGACTGTAACACAGTGAGAGCACAGTGAGACAGTGAGGATTATAGAGCGGTGACTGTAACACACAGTGAGAGCACAGTGAGACAGTGAGGATTATAGAGCGGTGACTGTAACACAGAGTGAGAGCACAGTGAGACAGTGAGGATTATAGAGCGGTGACTGTAACACAGTGAGAGCACAGTGAGACAGTGAGGATTATAGAGCGGTGACTGTAACACAGTGAGAGCACAGTGAGACAGTGAGGATTATAGAGCAGTGACTGTAACACACAATGAGAGCACAGTGAGACAATGAGGATTATAGAGCGGTGACTGTAACACAGTGAGAGCACAGTGAGACAGTGAGGATTATAGAGCGGTGACTGTAACACAGAGTGAGAGCACAGTGAGACAGTGAGGATTATAGAGCGGTGACTGTAACACAGTGAGAGCACAGTGAGACAGTGAGGATTACAGAGCGGTGAGTGTAACACAGAGTGAGAGCACAGTGAGACAGTGAGGATTATAGAGCAGTGACTGTAACACAGTGAGAGCACAGTGAGACAGTGAGGATTATAGAGCGGTGAGTGTAACACAGAGTGAGAGCACAGTGAGACAGTGAGGATTATAGAGCAGTGACTGTAACACACAGTGAGAGCACAGTGAGACAGTGAGGATTATAGAGCGGTGACTGTAACACAGAGTGAGAGCACAGTGAGACAGTGAGGACTATAGAGCGGTGACTGTAACACACAGTGAGAGCACAGTGAGACAATGAGGATTATAGAGCGGTGAGTGTAACACACAGTGAGAGCACAGTGAGACAGTGAGGATTATAGAGCAGTGACTGTAACACAGAGTGAGAGCACAGTGAGACAGTGAGGATTATAGAGCGGTGACTGTAACACACAGTGAGAGCACAGTGAGACAATGAGGATTATAGAGCGGTGAGTGTAACACACAGTGAGAGCACAGTGAGACAGTGAGGATTACAGAGCGGTGACTGTAACACAGTGAGAGCACAGTGAGACAGTGAGGATTATAGAGCGGTGACTGTAACACACAGTGAGAGCACAGTGAGACAGTGAGGATTATAGAGCGGTGACTGTAACACAGAGTGAGAGCACAGTGAGACAGTGAGGATTATAGAGCGGTGACTGTAACACAGTGAGAGCACAGTGAGACAGTGAGGATTATAGAGCGGTGACTGTAACACAGTGAGAGCACAGTGAGACAGTGAGGATTATAGAGCAGTGACTGTAACACACAATGAGAGCACAGTGAGACAATGAGGATTATAGAGCGGTGACTGTAACACAGTGAGAGCACAGTGAGACAGTGAGGATTATAGAGCGGTGACTGTAACACAGAGTGAGAGCACAGTGAGACAGTGAGGATTATAGAGCGGTGACTGTAACACAGTGAGAGCACAGTGAGACAGTGAGGATTACAGAGCGGTGAGTGTAACACAGAGTGAGAGCACAGTGAGACAGTGAGGATTATAGAGCAGTGACTGTAACACAGTGAGAGCACAGTGAGACAGTGAGGATTATAGAGCGGTGAGTGTAACACAGAGTGAGAGCACAGTGAGACAGTGAGGATTATAGAGCAGTGACTGTAACACACAGTGAGAGCACAGTGAGACAGTGAGGATTATAGAGCGGTGACTGTAACACAGAGTGAGAGCACAGTGAGACAGTGAGGACTATAGAGCGGTGACTGTAACACACAGTGAGAGCACAGTGAGACAATGAGGATTATAGAGCGGTGAGTGTAACACACAGTGAGAGCACAGTGAGACAGTGAGGATTATAGAGCAGTGACTGTAACACAGAGTGAGAGCACAGTGAGACAGTGAGGATTATAGAGCGGTGACTGTAACACACAGTGAGAGCACAGTGAGACAATGAGGATTATAGAGCGGTGAGTGTAACACACAGTGAGAGCACAGTGAGACAGTGAGGATTATAGAGCAGTGACTGTAACACAGAGTGAGAGCACAGCGAGAGAGTGAGGATTATAGAGCGGTGACTGTAACACAGTGAGAGCACAGTGAGACAGTGAGGATTATAGAGCGGTGACTGTAACACAGAGTGAGAGCACAGTGAGACAGTGAGGATTATAGAGCGGTGACTGTAACACACAATGAGAGCACAGTGAGACAGTGAGGATTATAGAGCGGTGACTGTAACACAGAGCGAGAGCACAGTGAGACAGTGAGGATTATAGAGCGGTGACTGTAACACAGTGAGAGCACAGTGAGACAATGAGGATTATAGAGCGGTGACTGTAACACACAGTGAGAGCACAGTGAGACAGTGAGGATTATAGACCGGTGACTGTAACACAGAGTGAGAGCACAGTGAGACAGTGAGGATTATAGAGCGATGACTGTAACACGGAGTGAGAGCACAGTGAGACAATGAGGATTATAGAGCAGTGACTGTAACACACAATGGGAGCACAGTGAGACAATGAGGATTATAGAGCGGTGACTGTAACACAGAGCGGGAGCACAGTGAGACAGTGAGGATTATAGAGCGGTGACTGTAACACAGTGAGAGCACAGTGAGACAGTGAGGATTATAGAGCGGTGACTGTAACACAGAGTGAGAGCACAGTGAGACAGTGAGGATTATAGAGCGGTGACTGTAACACACAATGAGAGCACAGTGAGACAGTGAGGATTATAGAGCGGTGACTGTAACACAGAGTGAGAGCACAGTGAGACAGTGAGGATTATAGAGCGGTGAGTGTAACACACAGTGAGAGCACAGTGAGACAGTGAGGATTATAGAGCGGTGACTGTAACACAGAGTGAGAGCACAGTAAGACAGTGAGGATTATAGAGCGGTGACTGTAACACACAATGAGAGCACAGTGAGACAGTGAGGATTATAGAGCGGTGACTGTAACACAGAGTGAGAGCACAGTGAGACAATGAGGATTATAGAGCGGTGACTGTAACACAGAGTGAGAGCACAGTGAGACAGTGAGGATTATAGAGCGGTGACTGTAACACAGTGAGAGCACATTGAGACAATGAGGACTATAGAGCGGTGACTGTAACACAGAGTGAGAGCACAGTGAGACAGTGAGGATTATAGAGCGGTGACTGTAACACAGAGTGAGAGCACAGTGAGACAGTGAGGATTATAGAGCGGTGACTGTAACACACAATGAGAGCACAGTGAGACAGTGAGGATTATAGAGCGGTGACTGTAACACACAGTGAGAGCACAGTGAGACAGTGAGGATTATAGAGCGGTGACTGTAACACAGAGTGAGAGCACAGTGAGACAGTGAGGACTATAGAGTGGTGACTGTAACACACAGTGAGAGCACAGTGGGACAATGAGGATTATAGAGCGGTGAGTGTAACACACAGTGAGAGCACAGTGAGACAGTGAGGATTATAGAGCAGTGACTGTAACACAGAGTGAGAGCACAGTGAGACAGTGAGGATTATAGAGCGGTGACTGTAACACACAGTGAGAGCACAGTGAGACAATGAGGATTATAGAGCGGTGAGTGTAACACACAGTGAGAGCACAGTGAGACAGTGAGGATTATAGAGCAGTGACTGTAACACAGAGTGAGAGCACAGTGAGACAGTGAGGATTATAGAGCGGTGACTGTAACACACAGTGAGAGCACAGTGAGACAGTGAGGATTATAGAGCAGTGACTGTAACACAGAGTGAGAGCACAGTGAGACAGTGAGGATTATAGAGCGGTGACTGTAACACAGTGAGAGCACAGTGAGACAGTGAGGATTATAGAGCGGTGACTGTAACACAGTGAGAGCACAGTGAGACAGTGAGGATTATAGTGCGGTGACTGTAACACAGTGAGAGCACAGTGAGACAGTGCGGATTATAGACCGGTGACTGTAACACACAATGAGAGCACAGTGAGACAATGAGGATTATAGAGCGGTGACTGTAACACACAATGAGAGCACAGTGAGACAGTGAGGATTATAGAGCGGTGACTGTAACACAGTGAGAGCACAGTGAGACAGTGAGGATTATAGAGCTGTGACTGTAACACACAGTGAGAGCACAGTGAGACAGTGAGGATTATAGACCGGTGACTGTAACACAGAGTGAGAGCACAGTGAGACAGTGAGGATTATAGAGCGGTGACTGTAACACACAATGAGAGCACAGTGAGACAGTGAGGATTATAGAGCGGTGAGTGTAACACAGAGTGAGAGCACAGTGAGACAATGAGGATTATAGACCGGTGACTGTAACACAGAGTGAGAGCACAGTGAGACAGTGCGGACTATAGAGAGGTGACTGTAACACAGAGTGAGAGCACAGTGAGACAATGAGGATTATAGAGCGGTGACTGTAACACACAGTGAGAGCACAGTGAGACAGTGAGGATTATAGAGCGGTGACTGTAACACATAGAGTGAGAGCACAGTGAGACAGTGAGGATTATAGACCGGTGACTGTAACACAGAGTGAGAGCACAGTGAGACAATGAGGATTATAGAGCGGTGAGTGTAACACACAATGAGAGCACAGTGAGACAATGAGGATTATAGAGCGGTGACTGTAATACACAGTGAGAGCACAGTGAGACAATGAGGATTATAGACCGGTGACTGTAACACAGAGTGAGAGCACAGTGAGACAGTGAGGATTATAGAGTGGTGAATGTAACACAGTGAGAGCACAGTGAGACAGTGAGGATTATAGAGCGGTGACTGTAACACAGAGTGAGAGCACAGTGAGACAGTGAGGATTACAGAGCGGTGACTGTAACACAGTGAGAGCACAGTGAGACAGTGAGGATTATAGAGCGGTGACTGTAACACACAGTGAGAGCACAGTGAGACAGTGAGGATTATAGAGCGGTGACTGTAACACAGAGTGAGAGCACAGTGAGACAGTGAGGATTATAGAGCGGTGACTGTAACACAGTGAGAGCACAGTGAGACAGTGAGGATTATAGAGCAGTGACTGTAACACAGTGAGAGCACAGTGAGACAGTGAGGATTATAGAGCAGTGACTGTAACACACAATGAGAGCACAGTGAGACAATGAGGATTATAGAGCGGTGACTGTAACACAGTGAGAGCACAGTGAGACAGTGAGGATTATAGAGCGGTGACTGTAACACAGAGTGAGAGCACAGTGAGACAGTGAGGATTATAGAGCGGTGACTGTAACACAGAGTGAGAGCACAGTGAGACAGTGAGGATTATAGAGCGGTGACTGTAACACAGTGAGAGCACAGTGAGACAGTGAGGATTACAGAGCGGTGAGTGTAACACAGAGTGAGAGCACAGTGAGACAGTGAGGATTATAGAGCAGTGACTGTAACACAGTGAGAGCACAGTGAGACAGTGAGGATTATAGAGCGGTGAGTGTAACACAGAGTGAGAGCACAGTGAGACAGTGAGGATTATAGAGCAGTGACTGTAACACACAGTGAGAGCACAGTGAGACAGTGAGGATTATAGAGCGGTGACTGTAACACACAGTGAGAGCACAGTGAGACAATGAGGATTATAGAGCGGTGAGTGTAACACACAGTGAGAGCACAGTGAGACAGTGAGGATTATAGAGCAGTGACTGTAACACAGAGTGAGAGCACAGTGAGACAGTGAGGATTATAGAGCGGTGACTGTAACACACAGTGAGAGCACAGTGAGACAATGAGGATTATAGAGCGGTGAGTGTAACACACAGTGAGAGCACAGTGAGACAGTGAGGATTATAGAGCAGTGACTGTAACACAGAGTGAGAGCACAGTGAGACAGTGAGGATTATAGAGCGGTGACTGTAACACACAGTGAGAGCACAATGAGACAGTGAGGATTATAGAGCAGTGACTGTAACACAGAGTGAGAGCACAGTGAGACAGTGAGGATTATAGAGCGGTGACTGTAACACAGTGAGAGCACAGTGAGACAGTGAGGATTATAGAGCGGTGACTGTAACACAGTGAGAGCACAGTGAGACAGTGAGGATTATAGAGCGGTGACTGTAACACAGTGAGAGCACAGTGAGACAGTGCGGATTATAGACCGGTGACTGTAATACACAATGAGAGCACAGTGAGACAATGAGGATTATAGAGCGGTGACTATAACACACAATGAGAGCACAGTGAGACAGTGAGGATTATAGAGCGGTGACTGTAACACAGTGAGAGCACAGTGAGACAGTGAGGATTATAGAGCAGTGACTGTAACACACAGTGAGAGCACAGTGAGACAGTGAGGATTATAGACCGGTGACTGTAACACAGAGTGAGAGCACAGTGAGACAGTGAGGATTATAGAGCGGTGACTGTAACACACAATGAGAGCACAGTGAGACAGTGAGGATTATAGAGCGGTGAGTGTAACACAGAGTGAGAGCACAGTGAGACAATGAGGATTATAGACCGGTGACTGTAAAACAGAGTGAGAGCACAGTGAGACAATGAGGATTATGGACCGGTGACTGTAACACAGAGTGAGAGCACAGTGAGACAATGAGGATTATAGAGCGGTGACTGTAACACACAGTGAGAGCACAGTGAGACAGTGAGGATTATAGAGCGGTGACTGTAACACAGTGAGAGCACAGTGAGACAGTGAGGATTATAGAGTGGTGAATGTAACACAGTGAGAGCACAGTGAGACAGTGAGGATTATAGAGCGGTGACTGTAACACAGAGTGAGAGCACAGCGAGAGAGTGAGGATTATAGAGCGGTGACTGTAACACAGTGAGAGCACAGTGAGACAGTGAGGATTATAGAGCGGTGACTGTAACACAGAGTGAGAGCACAGTGAGACAGTGAGGATTATAGAGCGGTGACTGTAACACACAATGAGAGCACAGTGAGACAGTGAGGATTATAGAGCGGTGACTGTAACACAGAGCGAGAGCACAGTGAGACAGTGAGGATTATAGAGCGGTGACTGTAACACAGTGAGAGCACAGTGAGACAATGAGGATTATAGAGCGGTGACTGTAACACACAGTGAGAGCACAGTGAGACAGTGAGGATTATAGACCGGTGACTGTAACACAGAGTGAGAGCACAGTGAGACAGTGAGGATTATAGAGCGATGACTGTAACACGGAGTGAGAGCACAGTGAGACAATGAGGATTATAGAGCAGTGACTGTAACACACAATGGGAGCACAGTGAGACAATGAGGATTATAGAGCGGTGACTGTAACACAGAGCGGGAGCACAGTGAGACAGTGAGGATTATAGAGCGGTGACTGTAACACAGTGAGAGCACAGTGAGACAGTGAGGATTATAGAGCGGTGACTGTAACACAGAGTGAGAGCACAGTGAGACAGTGAGGATTATAGAGCGGTGACTGTAACACACAATGAGAGCACAGTGAGACAGTGAGGATTATAGAGCGGTGACTGTAACACAGAGTGAGAGCACAGTGAGACAGTGAGGATTATAGAGCGGTGAGTGTAACACACAGTGAGAGCACAGTGAGACAGTGAGGATTATAGAGCGGTGACTGTAACACAGAGTGAGAGCACAGTGAGACAGTGAGGATTATAGAGCGGTGACTGTAACACACAATGAGAGCACAGTGAGACAGTGAGGATTATAGAGCGGTGACTGTAACACAGAGTGAGAGCACAGTGAGACAATGAGGATTATAGAGCGGTGACTGTAACACAGAGTGAGAGCACAGTGAGACAGTGAGGATTATAGAGCGGTGACTGTAACACAGTGAGAGCACATTGAGACAATGAGGACTATAGAGCGGTGACTGTAACACAGAGTGAGAGCACAGTGAGACAGTGAGGATTATAGAGCGGTGACTGTAACACAGAGTGAGAGCACAGTGAGACAGTGAGGATTATAGAGCGGTGACTGTAACACACAATGAGAGCACAGTGAGACAGTGAGGATTATAGAGCGGTGACTGTAACACACAGTGAGAGCACAGTGAGACAGTGAGGATTATAGAGCGGTGACTGTAACACAGAGTGAGAGCACAGTGAGACAGTGAGGACTATAGAGTGGTGACTGTAACACACAGTGAGAGCACAGTGGGACAATGAGGATTATAGAGCGGTGAGTGTAACACACAGTGAGAGCACAGTGAGACAGTGAGGTTTATAGAGCAGTGACTGTAACACAGAGTGAGAGCACAGTGAGACAGTGAGGATTATAGAGCGGTGACTGTAACACACAGTGAGAGCACAGTGAGACAATGAGGATTATAGAGCGGTGAGTGTAACACACAGTGAGAGCACAGTGAGACAGTGAGGATTATAGAGCAGTGACTGTAACACAGAGTGAGAGCACAGTGAGACAGTGAGGATTATAGAGCGGTGACTGTAACACACAGTGAGAGCACAGTGAGACAGTGAGGATTATAGAGCAGTGACTGTAACACAGAGTGAGAGCACAGTGAGACAGTGAGGATTATAGAGCGGTGACTGTAACACAGTGAGAGCACAGTGAGACAGTGAGGATTATAGAGCGGTGACTGTAACACAGTGAGAGCACAGTGAGACAGTAAGGATTATAGTGCGGTGACTGTAACACAGTGAGAGCACAGTGAGACAGTGCGGATTATAGACCGGTGACTGTAACACACAATGAGAGCACAGTGAGACAATGAGGATTATAGAGCGGTGACTGTAACACACAATGAGAGCACAGTGAGACAGTGAGGATTATAGAGCGGTGACTGTAACACAGTGAGAGCACAGTGAGACAGTGAGGATTATAGAGCTGTGACTGTAACACACAGTGAGAGCACAGTGAGACAGTGAGGATTATAGACCGGTGACTGTAACACAGAGTGAGAGCACAGTGAGACAGTGAGGATTATAGAGCGGTGACTGTAACACACAATGAGAGCACAGTGAGACAGTGAGGATTATAGAGCGGTGAGTGTAACACAGAGTGAGAGCACAGTGAGACAATGAGGATTATAGACCGGTGACTGTAACACAGAGTGAGAGCACAGTGAGACAGTGCGGACTATAGAGAGGTGACTGTAACACAGAGTGAGAGCACAGTGAGACAATGAGGATTATAGAGCGGTGACTGTAACACAGAGTGAGAGCACAGTGAGACAGTGAGGATTATAGAGCGGTGACTGTAACACACAGTGAGAGCACAGTGAGACAGTGAGGATTATAGAGCAGTGACTGTAACACAGAGTGAGAGCACAGTGAGACAGTGAGGATTATAGAGCGGTGACTGTAACACAGTGAGAGCACAGTGAGACAGTGAGGATTATAGAGCGGTGACTGTAACACAGTGAGAGCACAGTGAGACAGTGAGGATTATAGTGCGGTGACTGTAACACAGTGAGAGCACAGTGAGACAGTGCGGATTATAGACCGGTGACTGTAACACACAATGAGAGCACAGTGAGACAATGAGGATTATAGAGCGGTGACTGTAACACACAATGAGAGCACAGTGAGACAGTGAGGATTATAGAGCGGTGACTGTAACACAGTGAGAGCACAGTGAGACAGTGAGGATTATAGAGCTGTGACTGTAACACACAGTGAGAGCACAGTGAGACAGTGAGGATTATAGACCGGTGACTGTAACACAGAGTGAGAGCACAGTGAGACAGTGAGGATTATAGAGCGGTGACTGTAACACACAATGAGAGCACAGTGAGACAGTGAGGATTATAGAGCGGTGAGTGTAACACAGAGTGAGAGCACAGTGAGACAATGAGGATTATAGACCGGTGACTGTAACACAGAGTGAGAGCACAGTGAGACAGTGCGGACTATAGAGAGGTGACTGTAACACAGAGTGAGAGCACAGTGAGACAATGAGGATTATAGAGCGGTGACTGTAACACACAGTGAGAGCACAGTGAGACAGTGAGGATTATAGAGCGGTGACTGTAACACATAGAGTGAGAGCACAGTGAGACAGTGAGGATTATAGACCGGTGACTGTAACACAGAGTGAGAGCACAGTGAGACAATGAGGATTATAGAGCGGTGAGTGTAACACACAATGAGAGCACAGTGAGACAATGAGGATTATAGAGCGGTGACTGTAATACACAGTGAGAGCACAGTGAGACAATGAGGATTATAGACCGGTGACTGTAACACAGAGTGAGAGCACAGTGAGACAGTGAGGATTATAGAGTGGTGAATGTAACACAGTGAGAGCACAGTGAGACAGTGAGGATTATAGAGCGGTGACTGTAACACAGAGTGAGAGCACAGTGAGACAGTGAGGATTACAGAGCGGTGACTGTAACACAGTGAGAGCACAGTGAGACAGTGAGGATTATAGAGCGGTGACTGTAACACACAGTGAGAGCACAGTGAGACAGTGAGGATTATAGAGCGGTGACTGTAACACAGAGTGAGAGCACAGTGAGACAGTGAGGATTATAGAGCGGTGACTGTAACACAGTGAGAGCACAGTGAGACAGTGAGGATTATAGAGCGGTGACTGTAACACAGTGAGAGCACAGTGAGACAGTGAGGATTATAGAGCAGTGACTGTAACACACAATGAGAGCACAGTGAGACAATGAGGATTATAGAGCGGTGACTGTAACACAGTGAGAGCACAGTGAGACAGTGAGGATTATAGAGCGGTGACTGTAACACAGAGTGAGAGCACAGTGAGACAGTGAGGATTATAGAGCGGTGACTGTAACACAGTGAGAGCACAGTGAGACAGTGAGGATTACAGAGCGGTGAGTGTAACACAGAGTGAGAGCACAGTGAGACAGTGAGGATTATAGAGCAGTGACTGTAACACAGTGAGAGCACAGTGAGACAGTGAGGATTATAGAGCGGTGAGTGTAACACAGAGTGAGAGCACAGTGAGACAGTGAGGATTATAGAGCAGTGACTGTAACACACAGTGAGAGCACAGTGAGACAGTGAGGATTATAGAGCGGTGACTGTAACACAGATTGAGAGCACAGTGAGACAGTGAGGACTATAGAGCGGTGACTGTAACACACAGTGAGAGCACAGTGAGACAATGAGGATTATAGAGCGGTGAGTGTAACACACAGTGAGAGCACAGTGAGACAGTGAGGATTATAGAGCAGTGACTGTAACACAGAGTGAGAGCACAGTGAGACAGTGAGGATTATAGAGCGGTGACTGTAACACACAGTGAGAGCACAGTGAGACAATGAGGATTATAGAGCGGTGAGTGTAACACACAGTGAGAGCACAGTGAGACAGTGAGGATTATAGAGCAGTGACTGTAACACAGAGTGAGAGCACAGCGAGAGAGTGAGGATTATAGAGCGGTGACTGTAACACAGTGAGAGCACAGTGAGACAGTGAGGATTATAGAGCGGTGACTGTAACACAGAGTGAGAGCACAGTGAGACAGTGAGGATTATAGAGCGGTGACTGTAACACACAATGAGAGCACAGTGAGACAGTGAGGATTATAGAGCGGTGACTGTAACACAGAGCGAGAGCACAGTGAGACAGTGAGGATTATAGAGCGGTGACTGTAACACAGTGAGAGCACAGTGAGACAATGAGGATTATAGAGCGGTGACTGTAACACACAGTGAGAGCACAGTGAGACAGTGAGGATTATAGACCGGTGACTGTAACACAGAGTGAGAGCACAGTGAGACAGTGAGGATTATAGAGCGATGACTGTAACACGGAGTGAGAGCACAGTGAGACAATGAGGATTATAGAGCAGTGACTGTAACACACAATGGGAGCACAGTGAGACAATGAGGATTATAGAGCGGTGACTGTAACACAGAGCGGGAGCACAGTGAGACAGTGAGGATTATAGAGCGGTGACTGTAACACAGTGAGAGCACAGTGAGACAGTGAGGATTATAGAGCGGTGACTGTAACACAGAGTGAGAGCACAGTGAGACAGTGAGGATTATAGAGCGGTGACTGTAACACACAATGAGAGCACAGTGAGACAGTGAGGATTATAGAGCGGTGACTGTAACACAGAGTGAGAGCACAGTGAGACAGTGAGGATTATAGAGCGGTGAGTGTAACACACAGTGAGAGCACAGTGAGACAGTGAGGATTATAGAGCGGTGACTGTAACACAGAGTGAGAGCACAGTGAGACAGTGAGGATTATAGAGCGGTGACTGTAACACACAATGAGAGCACAGTGAGACAGTGAGGATTATAGAGCGGTGACTGTAACACAGAGTGAGAGCACAGTGAGACAATGAGGATTATAGAGCGGTGACTGTAACACAGAGTGAGAGCACAGTGAGACAGTGAGGATTATAGAGCGGTGACTGTAACACAGTGAGAGCACATTGAGACAATGAGGACTATAGAGCGGTGACTGTAACACAGAGTGAGAGCACAGTGAGACAGTGAGGATTATAGAGCGGTGACTGTAACACAGAGTGAGAGCACAGTGAGACAGTGAGGATTATAGAGCGGTGACTGTAACACACAATGAGAGCACAGTGAGACAGTGAGGATTATAGAGCGGTGACTGTAACACACAGTGAGAGCACAGTGAGACAGTGAGGATTATAGAGCGGTGACTGTAACACAGAGTGAGAGCACAGTGAGACAGTGAGGACTATAGAGTGGTGACTGTAACACACAGTGAGAGCACAGTGGGACAATGAGGATTATAGAGCGGTGAGTGTAACACACAGTGAGAGCACAGTGAGACAGTGAGGATTATAGAGCAGTGACTGTAACACAGAGTGAGAGCACAGTGAGACAGTGAGGATTATAGAGCGGTGACTGTAACACACAGTGAGAGCACAGTGAGACAATGAGGATTATAGAGCGGTGAGTGTAACACACAGTGAGAGCACAGTGAGACAGTGAGGATTATAGAGCAGTGACTGTAACACAGAGTGAGAGCACAGTGAGACAGTGAGGATTATAGAGCGGTGACTGTAACACACAGTGAGAGCACAGTGAGACAGTGAGGATTATAGAGCAGTGACTGTAACACAGAGTGAGAGCACAGTGAGACAGTGAGGATTATAGAGCGGTGACTGTAACACAGTGAGAGCACAGTGAGACAGTGAGGATTATAGAGCGGTGACTGTAACACAGTGAGAGCACAGTGAGACAGTGAGGATTATAGTGCGGTGACTGTAACACAGTGAGAGCACAGTGAGACAGTGCGGATTATAGACCGGTGACTGTAACACACAATGAGAGCACAGTGAGACAATGAGGATTATAGAGCGGTGACTGTAACACACAATGAGAGCACAGTGAGACAGTGAGGATTATAGAGCGGTGACTGTAACACAGTGAGAGCACAGTGAGACAGTGAGGATTATAGAGCTGTGACTGTAACACACAGTGAGAGCACAGTGAGACAGTGAGGATTATAGACCGGTGACTGTAACACAGAGTGAGAGCACAGTGAGACAGTGAGGATTATAGAGCGGTGACTGTAACACACAATGAGAGCACAGTGAGACAGTGAGGATTATAGAGCGGTGAGTGTAACACAGAGTGAGAGCACAGTGAGACAATGAGGATTATAGACCGGTGACTGTAACACAGAGTGAGAGCACAGTGAGACAGTGCGGACTATAGAGAGGTGACTGTAACACAGAGTGAGAGCACAGTGAGACAATGAGGATTATAGAGCGGTGACTGTAACACACAGTGAGAGCACAGTGAGACAGTGAGGATTATAGAGCGGTGACTGTAACACATAGAGTGAGAGCACAGTGAGACAGTGAGGATTATAGACCGGTGACTGTAACACAGAGTGAGAGCACAGTGAGACAATGAGGATTATAGAGCGGTGAGTGTAACACACAATGAGAGCACAGTGAGACAATGAGGATTATAGAGCGGTGACTGTAATACACAGTGAGAGCACAGTGAGACAATGAGGATTATAGACCGGTGACTGTAACACAGAGTGAGAGCACAGTGAGACAGTGAGGATTATAGAGTGGTGAATGTAACACAGTGAGAGCACAGTGAGACAGTGAGGATTATAGAGCGGTGACTGTAACACAGAGTGAGAGCACAGTGAGACAGTGAGGATTACAGAGCGGTGACTGTAACACAGTGAGAGCACAGTGAGACAGTGAGGATTATAGAGCGGTGACTGTAACACACAGTGAGAGCACAGTGAGACAGTGAGGATTATAGAGCGGTGACTGTAACACAGAGTGAGAGCACAGTGAGACAGTGAGGATTATAGAGCGGTGACTGTAACACAGTGAGAGCACAGTGAGACAGTGAGGATTATAGAGCAGTGACTGTAACACAGTGAGAGCACAGTGAGACAGTGAGGATTATAGAGCAGTGACTGTAACACACAATGAGAGCACAGTGAGACAATGAGGATTATAGAGCGGTGACTGTAACACAGTGAGAGCACAGTGAGACAGTGAGGATTATAGAGCGGTGACTGTAACACAGAGTGAGAGCACAGTGAGACAGTGAGGATTATAGAGCGGTGACTGTAACACAGAGTGAGAGCACAGTGAGACAGTGAGGATTATAGAGCGGTGACTGTAACACAGTGAGAGCACAGTGAGACAGTGAGGATTACAGAGCGGTGAGTGTAACACAGAGTGAGAGCACAGTGAGACAGTGAGGATTATAGAGCAGTGACTGTAACACAGTGAGAGCACAGTGAGACAGTGAGGATTATAGAGCGGTGAGTGTAACACAGAGTGAGAGCACAGTGAGACAGTGAGGATTATAGAGCAGTGACTGTAACACACAGTGAGAGCACAGTGAGACAGTGAGGATTATAGAGCGGTGACTGTAACACAGAGTGAGAGCACAGTGAGACAGTGAGGACTATAGAGCGGTGACTGTAACACACAGTGAGAGCACAGTGAGACAATGAGGATTATAGAGCGGTGAGTGTAACACACAGTGAGAGCACAGTGAGACAGTGAGGATTATAGAGCAGTGACTGTAACACAGAGTGAGAGCACAGTGAGACAGTGAGGATTATAGAGCGGTGACTGTAACACACAGTGAGAGCACAGTGAGACAATGAGGATTATAGAGCGGTGAGTGTAACACACAGTGAGAGCACAGTGAGACAGTGAGGATTATAGAGCAGTGACTGTAACACAGAGTGAGAGCACAGTGAGACAGTGAGGATTATAGAGCGGTGACTGTAACACACAGTGAGAGCACAATGAGACAGTGAGGATTATAGAGCAGTGACTGTAACACAGAGTGAGAGCACAGTGAGACAGTGAGGATTATAGAGCGGTGACTGTAACACAGTGAGAGCACAGTGAGACAGTGAGGATTATAGAGCGGTGACTGTAACACAGTGAGAGCACAGTGAGACAGTGAGGATTATAGAGCGGTGACTGTAACACAGTGAGAGCACAGTGAGACAGTGCGGATTATAGACCGGTGACTGTAATACACAATGAGAGCACAGTGAGACAATGAGGATTATAGAGCGGTGACTATAACACACAATGAGAGCACAGTGAGACAGTGAGGATTATAGAGCGGTGACTGTAACACAGTGAGAGCACAGTGAGACAGTGAGGATTATAGAGCAGTGACTGTAACACACAGTGAGAGCACAGTGAGACAGTGAGGATTATAGACCGGTGACTGTAACACAGAGTGAGAGCACAGTGAGACAGTGAGGATTATAGAGCGGTGACTGTAACACACAATGAGAGCACAGTGAGACAGTGAGGATTATAGAGCGGTGAGTGTAACACAGAGTGAGAGCACAGTGAGACAATGAGGATTATAGACCGGTGACTGTAACACAGAGTGAGAGCACAGTGAGACAGTGCGGATTATAGAGAGGTGACTGTAACACAGAGTGAGAGCACAGTGAGACAATGAGGATTATAGAGCGGTGACTGTAACACACAGTGAGAGCACAGTGAGACAGTGAGGATTATAGAGCGGTGACTGTAACACAGAGTGAGAGCACAATGAGACAGTGAGGATTATAGACCGGTGACTGTAACACAGAGTGAGAGCACAGTGAGACAATGAGGATTATAGAGCGGTGAGTGTAACACACAATGAGAGCACAGTGAGACAATGAGGATTATAGCGCGGTGACTGTAATACACAGTGAGAGCACAGTGAGACAATGAGGATTATAGACCGGTGACTGTAACGCAGAGTGAGAGCACAGTGAGACAGTGAGGATTATAGAGCGGTGACTGTAACACAGTGAGAGCACAGTGAGACAGTGAGGATTATAGAGCGGTGACTGTAACACAGTGAGAGCACAGTGAGACAGTGAGGATTATAGAGCGGTGACTGTAACACAGAGTGAGAGCACAGTGAGACAGTGAGGATTATAGAGCAGTGACTGTAACACACAGTGAGAGCACAGTGAGACAATGAGGATTATAGAGCGGTGACTGTAACACACAGTGAGAGCACAGTGAGACAGTGAGGATTATAGAGCAGTGACTGTAACACACAGTGAGAGCACAGTGAGACAATGAGGATTATGGACCGGTGACTGTAACACAGAGTGAGAGCACAGTGAGACAATGAGGATTATAGAGCGGTGACTGTAACACACAGTGAGAGCACAGTGAGACAGTGAGGATTATAGAGCGGTGACTGTAACACAGAGTGAGAGCACAGTGAGACAGTGAGGATTATAGAGCGGTGACTGTAACACACAATGAGAGCACAGTGAGACAGTGAGGATTATAGAGCGGTGACTGTAACACAGAGCGAGAGCACAGTGAGACAGTGAGGATTATAGAGCGGTGACTGTAACACAGTGAGAGCACAGTGAGACAATGAGGATTATAGAGCGGTGACTGTAACACACAGTGAGAGCACAGTGAGACAGTGAGGATTATAGACCGGTGACTGTAACACAGAGTGAGAGCACAGTGAGACAGTGAGGATTATAGAGCGGTGACTGTAACACGGAGTGAGAGCACAGTGAGACAATGAGGATTATAGAGCAGTGACTGTAACACACAATGAGAGCACAGTGAGACAATGAGGATTATAGAGCGGTGACTGTAACACAGAGCGGGAGCACAGTGAGACAGTGAGGATTATAGAGCGGTGACTGTAACACAGTGAGAGCACAGTGAGACAGTGAGGATTATAGAGCGGTGACTGTAACACAGAGTGAGAGCACAGTGAGACAGTGAGGATTATAGACCGGTGACTGTAACACAGAGTGAGAGCACAGTGAGACAGTGAGGATTATAGAGCGGTGACTGTAACACGGAGTGAGAGCACAGTGAGACAATGAGGATTATAGAGCGGTGAGTGTAACACACAGTGAGAGCACAGTGAGACAGTGAGGATTATAGAGCAGTGACTGTAACACAGAGTGAGAGCACAGTGAGACAGTGAGGATTATAGAGCGGTGACTGTAACACACAGTGAGAGCACAATGAGACAGTGAGGATTATAGAGCAGTGACTGTAACACAGAGTGAGAGCACAGTGAGACAGTGAGGATTATAGAGCGGTGACTGTAACACAGTGAGAGCACAGTGAGACAGTGAGGATTATAGAGCGGTGACTGTAACACAGTGAGAGCACAGTGAGACAGTGAGGATTATAGAGCGGTGACTGTAACACAGTGAGAGCACAGTGAGACAGTGCGGATTATAGACCGGTGACTGTAATACACAATGAGAGCACAGTGAGACAATGAGGATTATAGAGCGGTGACTATAACACACAATGAGAGCACAGTGAGACAGTGAGGATTATAGAGCGGTGACTGTAACACAGTGAGAGCACAGTGAGACAGTGAGGATTATAGAGCAGTGACTGTAACACACAGTGAGAGCACAGTGAGACAGTGAGGATTATAGACCGGTGACTGTAACACAGAGTGAGAGCACAGTGAGACAGTGAGGATTATAGAGCGGTGACTGTAACACACAATGAGAGCACAGTGAGACAGTGAGGATTATAGAGCGGTGAGTGTAACACAGAGTGAGAGCACAGTGAGACAATGAGGATTATAGACCGGTGACTGTAACACAGAGTGAGAGCACAGTGAGACAGTGCGGATTATAGAGAGGTGACTGTAACACAGAGTGAGAGCACAGTGAGACAATGAGGATTATAGAGCGGTGACTGTAACACACAGTGAGAGCACAGTGAGACAGTGAGGATTATAGAGCGGTGACTGTAACACAGAGTGAGAGCACAATGAGACAGTGAGGATTATAGACCGGTGACTGTAACACAGAGTGAGAGCACAGTGAGACAATGAGGATTATAGAGCGGTGAGTGTAACACACAATGAGAGCACAGTGAGACAATGAGGATTATAGCGCGGTGACTGTAATACACAGTGAGAGCACAGTGAGACAATGAGGATTATAGACCGGTGATGGTAACGCAGAGTGAGAGCACAGTGAGACAGTGAGGATTATAGAGCGGTGACTGTAACACAGTGAGAGCACAGTGAGACAGTGAGGATTATAGAGCGGTGACTGTAACACAGTGAGAGCACAGTGAGACAGTGAGGATTATAGAGCGGTGACTGTAACACAGAGTGAGAGCACAGTGAGACAGTGAGGATTATAGAGCAGTGACTGTAACACACAGTGAGAGCACAGTGAGACAATGAGGATGATAGAGCGGTGACTGTAACACACAGTGAGAGCACAGTGAGACAGTGAGGATTATAGAGCAGTGACTGTAACACACAGTGAGAGCACAGTGAGACAATGAGGATTATGGACCGGTGACTGTAACACAGAGTGAGAGCACAGTGAGACAATGAGGATTATAGAGCGGTGACAGTAACACACAGTGAGAGCACAGTGAGACAGTGAGGATTATAGAGCGGTGAGTGTAACACAGAGTGAGAGCACAGTGAGACAGTGAGGATTATAGAGCGGTGACTGTAACACACAATGAGAGCACAGTGAGACAGTGAGGATTATAGAGCGGTGACTGTAACACAGAGCGAGAGCACAGTGAGACAGTGAGGATTATAGAGCGGTGACTGTAACACAGTGAGAGCACAGTGAGACAATGAGGATTATAGAGCGGTGACTGCAACACACAGTGAGAGCACAGTGAGACAGTGAGGATTATAGACCGGTGACTGTAACACAGAGTGAGAGCACAGTGAGACAGTGAGGATTATAGAGCGGTGACTGTAACACGGAGTGAGAGCACAGTGAGACAATGAGGATTATAGAGCAGTGACTGTAACACACAATGAGAGCACAGTGAGACAATGAGGATTATAGAGCGGTGACTGTACCACAGAGCGGGAGCACAGTGAGACAGTGAGGATTATAGAGCGGTGACTGTAACACAGTGAGAGCACAGTGAGACAGTGAGGATTATAGAGCGGTGACTGTAACACAGAGTGAGAGCACAGTGAGACAGTGAGGATTATAGAGCGGTGACTGTAACACACAATGAGAGCACAGTGAGACAGTGAGGATTATAGAGCGGTGACTGTAACACAGAGTGAGAGCACAGTGAGACAGTGAGGATTATAGAGCGGTGAGTGTAACACACAGTGAGAGCACAGTGAGACAGTGAGGATTATAGAGCGGTGACTGTAACACAGAGTGAGAGCACAGTGAGACAGTGAGGATTATAGAGCGGTGACTGTAACACACAATGAGAGCACAGTGAGACAGTGAGGATTATAGAGCGGTGACTGTAACACAGAGTGAGAGCACAGTGAGACAATGAGGATTATAGAGCGGTGACTGTAACACAGAGTGAGAGCACAGTGAGACAGTGAGGATTATAGAGCGGTGACTGTAACACAGTGAGAGCACATTGAGACAATGAGGACTATAGAGCGGTGACTGTAACACAGAGTGAGAGCACAGTGAGACAGTGAGGATTATAGAGCGGTGACTGTAACACAGAGTGAGAGCACAGTGAGACAGTGAGGATTATAGAGCGGTGACTGTAACACACAATGAGAGCACAGTGAGACAGTGAGGATTATAGAGCGGTGACTGTAACACAGAGTGAGAGCACAATGAGACAGTGAGGATTATAGACCGGTGACTGTAACACAGAGTGAGAGCACAGTGAGACAATGAGGATTATAGAGCGGTGAGTGTAACACACAATGAGAGCACAGTGAGACAATGAGGATTATAGCGCGGTGACTGTAATACACAGTGAGAGCACAGTGAGACAATGAGGATTATAGACCGGTGACTGTAACGCAGAGTGAGAGCACAGTGAGACAGTGAGGATTATAGAGCGGTGACTGTAACACAGTGAGAGCACAGTGAGACAGTGAGGATTATAGAGCGGTGACTGTAACACAGTGAGAGCACAGTGAGACAGTGAGGATTATAGAGCGGTGACTGTAACACAGAGTGAGAGCACAGTGAGACAGTGAGGATTATAGAGCAGTGACTGTAACACACAGTGAGAGCACAGTGAGACAATGAGGATTATAGAGCGGTGACTGTAACACACAGTGAGAGCACAGTGAGACAGTGAGGATTATAGAGCAGTGACTGTAACACACAGTGAGAGCACAGTGAGACAATGAGGATTATGGACCGGTGACTGTAACACAGAGTGAGAGCACAGTGAGACAATGAGGATTATAGAGCGGTGACAGTAACACACAGTGAGAGCACAGTGAGACAGTGAGGATTATAGAGCGGTGACTGTAACACAGAGTGAGAGCACAGTGAGACAGTGAGGATTATAGAGCGGTGACTGTAACACACAGTGAGAGCACAGTGAGACAGTGAGGATTATAGAGCGGTGACTGTAACACAGAGCGAGAGCACAGTGAGACAGTGAGGATTATAGAGCGGTGACTGTAACACAGTGAGAGCACAGTGAGACAATGAGGATTATAGAGCGGTGACTGCAACACACAGTGAGAGCACAGTGAGACAGTGAGGATTATAGACCGGTGACTGTAACACAGAGTGAGAGCACAGTGAGACAGTGAGGATTATAGAGCGGTGACTGTAACACGGAGTGAGAGCACAGTGAGACAATGAGGATTATAGAGCAGTGACTGTAACACACAATGAGAGCACAGTGAGACAATGAGGATTATAGAGCGGTGACTGTACCACAGAGCGGGAGCACAGTGAGACAGTGAGGATTATAGAGCGGTGACTGTAACACAGTGAGAGCACAGTGAGACAGTGAGGATTATAGAGCGGTGACTGTAACACAGAGTGAGAGCACAGTGAGACAGTGAGGATTATAGAGCGGTGACTGTAACACACAATGAGAGCACAGTGAGACAGTGAGGATTATAGAGCGGTGACTGTAACACAGAGTGAGAGCACAGTGAGACAGTGAGGATTATAGAGCGGTGAGTGTAACACACAGTGAGAGCACAGTGAGACAGTGAGGATTATAGAGCGGTGACTGTAACACAGAGTGAGAGCACAGTGAGACAGTGAGGATTATAGAGCGGTGACTGTAACACACAATGAGAGCACAGTGAGACAGTGAGGATTATAGAGCGGTGACTGTAACACAGAGTGAGAGCACAGTGAGACAATGAGGATTATAGAGCGGTGACTGTAACACAGAGTGAGAGCACAGTGAGACAGTGAGGATTATAGAGCGGTGACTGTAACACAGTGAGAGCACATTGAGACAATGAGGACTATAGAGCGGTGACTGTAACACAGAGTGAGAGCACAGTGAGACAGTGAGGATTATAGAGCGGTGACTGTAACACAGAGTGAGAGCACAGTGAGACAGTGAGGATTATAGAGCGGTGACTGTAACACACAATGAGAGCACAGTGAGACAGTGAGGATTATAGAGCGGTGACTGTAACACACAGTGAGAGCACAGTGAGACAGTGAGGATTATAGAGCGGTGACTGTAACACAGAGTGAGAGCACAGTGAGACAGTGAGGACTATAGAGCGGTGACTGTAACACACAGTGAGAGCACAGTGGGACAATGAGGATTATAGAGCGGTGAGTGTAACACACAGTGAGAGCACAGTGAGACAGTGAGGATTATGGAGCAGTGACTGTAACACAGAGTGAGAGCACAGTGAGACAGTGAGGATTATAGAGCGGTGACTGTAACACACAGTGAGAGGACAGTGAGACAATGAGGATTATAGAGCGGTGAGTGTAACACACAGTGAGAGCACAGTGAGACAGTGAGGATTATAGAGCAGTGACTGTAACACAGAGTGAGAGCACAGTGAGACAGTGAGGATTATAGAGCGGTGACTGTAACACACAGTGAGAGCACAGTGAGACAGTGAGGATTATAGAGCAGTGACTGTAACACAGAGTGAGAGCACAGTGAGACAGTGAGGATTATAGAGCGGTGACTGTAACACAGTGAGAGCACAGTGAGACAGTGAGGATTATAGAGCGGTGACTGTAACACAGTGAGAGCACAGTGAGACAGTGAGGATTATAGAGCGGTGACTGTAACACAGTGAGAGCACAGTGAGACAGTGCGGATTATAGACCGGTGACTGTAACACACAATGAGAGCACAGTGAGACAATGAGGATTATAGAGCGGTGACTGTAACACACAATGAGAGCACAGTGAGACAGTGAGGATTATAAAGCGGTGACTGTAACACAGTGAGAGCACAGTGAGACAGTGAGGATTATAGAGCAGTGACTGTAACACACAGTGAGAGCACAGTGAGAAAGTGAGGATTATAGACCGGTGACTGTAACACAGAGTGAGAGCACAGTGAGACAGTGAGGATTATAGAGCGGTGACTGTAACACACAATGAGAGCACAGTGAGACAGTGAGGATTATAGAGCGGTGAGTGTAACACAGAGTGAGAGCACAGTGAGACAATGAGGATTATAGACCGGTGACTGTAACACAGAGTGAGAGCACAGTGAGACAGTGCGGACTATAGAGAGGTGACTGTAACACAGAGTGAGAGCACAGTGAGACAATGAGGATTATAGAGCGGTGACTGTAACACACAGTGAGAGCACAGTGAGACAGTGAGGATTATAGAGCGGTGACTGTAACACATAGAGTGAGAGCACAGTGAGACAGTGAGGATTATAGACCGGTGACTGTAACAGAGAGTGAGAGCACAGTGAGACAATGAGGATTATAGAGCGGTCAGTGTAACACACAATGAGAGCACAGTGAGACAATGAGGATTATAGAGCGGTGACTGTAATACACAGTGAGAGCACAGTGAGACAATGAGGATTATAGACCGGTGACTGTAACACAGAGTGAGAGCACAGTGAGACAGTGAGGATTATAGAGCGGTGACTGTAACACAGTGAGAGCACAGTGAGACAGTGAGGATTATAGAGCGGTGACTGTAACACAGTGAGAGCACAGTGAGACAGTGAGGATTATAGAGCGGTGACTGTAACACAGAGTGAGAGCACAGTGAGACAGTGAGGATTATAGAGCAGTGACTGTAACACACAGTGAGAGCACAGTGAGACAATGAGGATTATAGAGCGGTGACTGTAACACACAGTGAGAGCACAGTGAGACAGTGAGGATTATAGAGCAGTGACTGTAACACACAGTGAGAGCACAGTGAGACAATGAGGATTATGGACCGGTGACTGTAACACAGAGTGAGAGCACAGTGAGACAATGAGGATTATAGAGCGGTGACTGGAACACACAGTGAGAGCACAGTGAGACAGTGAGGATTATAGAGCGGTGACTGTAACACAGTGAGAGCACAGTGAGACAGTGAGGATTATAGAGTGGTGAATGTAACACAGTGAGAGCACAGTGAGACAGTGAGGATTATAGAGCGGTGACTGTAACACAGAGTGAGAGCACAGTGAGACAGTGAGGATTACAGAGCGGTGACTGTAACACAGTGAGAGCACAGTGAGACAGTGAGGATTATAGAGGGGTGACTGTAACACAGTGAGAGCACAGTGAGACAGTGAGGATTATAGAGCGGTGACTGTAACACAGTGAGAGCACAGTGAGACAGTGAGGATTATAGAGCAGTGACTGTAACACACAGTGAGAGCACAGTGAGACAATGAGGATTATAGAGCGGTGAGTGTAACACACAGTGAGAGCACAGTGAGACAGTGAGGATTATAGAGCAGTGACTGTAACACACAGTGAGAGCACAGTGAGACAATGAGGATTATAGACCGGTGACTGTAACACAGAGTGAGAGCACAGTGAGACAATGAGGATTATAGAGCGGTGACTGTAACACACAGTGAGAGCACAGTGAGACAGTGAGGATTATAGAGCGGTGACTGTAACACAGTGAGAGCACAGTGAGACAGTGAGGATTATAGAGCGGTGACTGTAACACAGTGAGAGCACAGTGAGACAGTGAGGATTATAGAGCTGTGACTGTAACACAGAGTGAGAGCACAGTGAGAGAGTGAGGATTATAGAGCGGTGACTGTAACACAGTGAGAGCACAGTGAGACAGTGAGGATTATAGAGCGGTGACTGTAACACAGAGTGAGAGCACAGTGAGACAGTGAGGATTATAGAGCGGTGACTGTAACACACAATGAGAGCACAGTGAGACAGTGAGGATTATAGAGCGGTGACTGTAACACAGAGCGAGAGCACAGTGAGACAGTGAGGATTATAGAGCGGTGACTGTAACACAGAGTGAGAGCACAGTGAGACAATGAGGATTATAGAGCGGTGACTGTAACACAGAGTGAGAGCACAGTGAGACAGTGAGGATTATAGAGCGGTGACTGTAACACAGTGAGAGCACAGTGAGACAATGAGGATTATAGAGCGGTGACTGTAACACACAGTGAGAGCACAGTGAGACAGTGAGGATTATAGAGCGGTGACTGTAACACACAGTGAGAGCACAGTGAGACAATGAGGATTATAGAGCGGTGAGTGTAACACACAGTGAGAGCACAGTGAGACAGTGAGGATTATAGAGCGGTGACTGTAACACACAATGAGAGCACAGTGAGACAGTGAGGATTATAGAGCGGTGACTGTAACACACAATGAGAGCACAGTGAGACAGTGAGGATTATAGACCGGTGACTGTAACACACAATGAGAGCACAGTGAGACAGTGAGGATTATAGAGCGGTGACTGTAACACACAGTGAGAGCACAGTGAGACAATGAGGATTATAGAGCGGTGAGTGTAACACACAGTGAGAGCACAGTGAGACAGTGAGGATTATAGAGCGGTGACTGTAACACACATTGAGAGCACAGTGAGACAGTGAGGATTATAGAGCGGTGACTGTAACACACAATGAGAGCACAGTGAGACAGTGAGGATTATAGAGCGGTGACTGTAACACACAGTGAGAGCACAGTGAGACAATGAGGATTATAGAGCGGTGAGTGTAACACACAGTGAGAGCACAGTGAGACAGTGAGGATTATAGAGCGGTGACTGTAACACACAATGAGAGCACAGTGAGACAGTGAGGATTATAGAGCGGTGACTGTAACACACAATGAGAGCACAGTGAGACAGTGAGGATTATAGACCGGTGACTGTAACACACAATGAGAGCACAGTGAGACAGTGAGGATTATAGAGCGGTGACTGTAACACACAGTGAGAGCACAGTGAGACAATGAGGATTATAGAGCGGTGAGTGTAACACACAGTGAGAGCACAGTGAGACAGTGAGGATTATAGAGCGGTGACTGTAACACACATTGAGAGCACAGTGAGACAGTGAGGATTATAGAGCGGTGACTGTAACACACAATGAGAGCACAGTGAGACAGTGAGGATTATAGAGCGGTGACTGTAACACACAGTGAGAGCACAGTGAGACAATGAGGATTATAGAGCGGTGAGTGTAACACACAGTGAGAGCACAGTGAGACAGTGAGGATTATAGAGCGGTGACTGTAACACACAGTGAGAGCACAGTGAGACAGTGAGGATTATAGAGCGGTGACTGTAACACACAGTGAGAGCACAGTGAGACAGTGAGGATTATAGAGCGGTGACTGTAACACACAGTGAGAGCACAGTGAGACAATGAGGATTATAGAGCGGTGAGTGTAACACACAGTGAGAGCACAGTGAGACAGTGAGGATGATAGAGCAGTGACTGTAACACAGAGTGAGAGCACAGTGAGACAGTGATGATTATAGAGCGGTGACTGTAACACACAGTGAGAGCACAGTGAGACAATGAGGATTATAGAGCGGTGACTGTAACACAGTGAGAGCACAGTGAGACAATGAGGATTATAGAGCGGTGACTGTAACACACAGTGAGAGCACAGTGAGACAGTGAGGATTATAGAGCAGTGACTGTAACACAGAGTGAGAGCACAGTGAGACAGTGAGGAGTATAGAGCGGTGACTGTAACACAGTGAGAGCACAGTGAGACAGTGAGGATTATAGAGCGGTGACTGTAACACAGTGAGAGCACAGTGAGACAATGAGGATTATAGACCGGTGACTGTAACGCAGAGTGAGAGCACAGTGAGACAATGAGGATTATAGAGCGGTGAGTGTAACACACAATGAGAGCACAGTGAGACAATGAGGATTATAGAGCGGTGACTGTAATACACAGTGAGAGCACAGTGAGACAATGAGGATTATAGAGCAGTGACTGTAACACACAATGAGAGCACAGTGAGACAATGAGGATTATAGAGCGGTGACTGTAACACACAGTGAGAGCACAGTGAGACAGTGAGGATTATAGAGCAGTGACTGTAACACACAATGAGAGCACAGTGAGACAATGAGGATTATAGAGCGGTGACTGTAACACACAATGAGAGCACAGTGAGACAATGAGGATTATAGAGCGGTGACTGTAACACACAGTGAGAGCACAGTGAGACAATGAGGATTATAGAGCAGTGACTGTAACACACAATGAGAGCACAGTGAGACAATGAGGATTATAGAGCGGTGACTGTAACACACAGTGAGAGCACAGTGAGACAGTGAGGATTATAGAGCGGTGACTGTAACACACAGTGAGAGCACAGTGAGACAGTGAGGATTATAGAGCAGTGACTGTAACACAGAGTGAGAGCACAGTGAGACAGTGAGGATTATAGAGCGGTGACTGTAACACAGTGAGAGCACAGTGAGACAGTGAGGATTATAGAGCGGTGACTGTAACACAGTGAGAGCACAGTGAGACAGTGAGGATTATAGAGCAGTGACTGTAACACACAATGAGAGCACAGTGAGACAATGAGGATTATAGAGCGGTGACTGTAACACACAATGAGAGCACAGTGAGACAATGAGGATTATAGAGCGGTGACTGTAACACACAGTGAGAGCACAGTGAGACAGTGAGGATTATAGAGCGGTGACTGTAACACACAGTGAGAGCACAGTGAGACAGTGAGGATTATAGAGCAGTGACTGTAACACAGAGTGAGAGCACAGTGAGACAGTGAGGATTATAGAGCGGTGACTGTAACACAGTGAGAGCACAGTGAGACAGTGAGGATTATAGAGCGGTGACTGTAACACAGAGTGAGAGCACAGTGAGACAGTGAGGATTATAGAGCGGTGACTGTAACACAGTGAGAGCACAGTGAGACAGTGAGGATTATAGAGCGGTGAGTGTAACACAGAGTGAGAGCACAGTGAGACAGTGAGGATTATAGAGCAGTGACTGTAACACAGTGAGAGCACAGTGAGACAGTGAGGATTATAGAGCGGTGAGTGTAACACAGAGTGACAGCACAGTGAGACAGTGAGGATTATAGAGCAGTGACTGTAACACAGTGAGAGCACAGTGAGACAGTGAGGATTATAGAGCGGTGAGTGTAACACAGAGTGACAGCACAGTGTGACAGTGAGGATTATAGAGCAGTGACTGTAACACACAGTGAGAGCACAGTGGGACAGTGAGGATTATAGAGCGGTGACTGTAACACAGAGTGAGAGCACAGTGAGACAGTGAGGACTATAGAGCGGTGACTGTAACACACAGTGAGAGCACAGTGAGACAATGAGGATTATAGAGCGGTGAGTGTAACACACAGTGAGAGCACAGTGAGACAGTGAGGATTATAGAGCAGTGACTGTAACACAGAGTGAGAGCACAGTGAGACAGTGAGGATTATAGAGCGGTGACTGTAACACACAGTGAGAGCACAGTGAGACAATGAGGATTATAGAGCGGTGAGTGTAACACACAGTGAGAGCACAGTGAGACAGTGAGGATTATAGAGCAGTGACTGTAACACAGAGTGAGAGCACAGTGAGACAGTGAGGATTATAGAGCGTTGACTGTAACACACAGTGAGAGCACAGTGAGACAGTGAGGATTATAGAGCAGTGACTGTAACACAGAGTGAGAGCACAGTGAGACAGTGAGGATTATAGAGCGGTGACTGTAACACAGTGAGAGCACAGTGAGACAGTGAGGATTATAGAGCGGTGACTGTAACACAGTGAGAGCACAGTGAGACAGTGAGGATTATAGAGCGGTGACTGTAACACAGTGAGAGCACAGTGAGACAGTGCGGATTATAGACCGGTGACTGTAACACACAATGAGAGCACAGTGAGACAATGAGGATTATAGAGCGGTGACTATAACACACAATGAGAGCACAGTGAGACAGTGAGGATTATAGAGCGGTGACTGTAACACAGTGAGAGCACAGTGAGACAGTGAGGATTATAGAGCAGTGACTGTAACACACAGTGGGAGCACAGTGAGACAGTGAGGATTATAGACCGGTGACTGTAACACAGAGTGAGAGCACAGTGAGACAGTGAGGATTATAGAGCGGTGACTGTAACACACAATGAGAGCACAGTGAGACAGTGAGGATTATAGAGCGGTGAGTGTAACACAGAGTGAGAGCACAGTGAGACAATGAGGATTATAGACCGGTGACTGTAACACAGAGTGAGAGCACAGTGAGACAGTGCGGATTATAGAGAGGTGACTGTAACACAGAGTGAGAGCACAGTGAGACAATGAGGATTATAGAGCGGTGACTGTAACACACAGTGAGAGCACAGTGAGACAGTGAGGATTATAGAGCGGTGACTGTAACACAGAGTGAGAGCACAGTGAGACAGTGAGGATTATAGAGCGGTGACTGTAACACACAGTGAGAGCACAGTGAGACAATGAGGATTATAGAGCGGTGAGTGTAACACACAGTGAGAGCACAGTGAGACAGTGAGGATTATAGAGCAGTGACTGTAACACAGAGTGAGAGCACAGTGAGACAGTGAGGATTATAGAGCGTTGACTGTAACACACAGTGAGAGCACAGTGAGACAGTGAGGATTATAGAGCAGTGACTGTAACACAGAGTGAGAGCACAGTGAGACAGTGAGGATTATAGAGCGGTGACTGTAACACAGTGAGAGCACAGTGAGACAGTGAGGATTATAGAGCGGTGACTGTAACACAGTGAGAGCACAGTGAGACAGTGAGGATTATAGAGCGGTGACTGTAACACAGTGAGAGCACAGTGAGACAGTGCGGATTATAGACCGGTGACTGTAACACACAATGAGAGCACAGTGAGACAATGAGGATTATAGAGCGGTGACTATAACACACAATGAGAGCACAGTGAGACAGTGAGGATTATAGAGCGGTGACTGTAACACAGTGAGAGCACAGTGAGACAGTGAGGATTATAGAGCAGTGACTGTAACACACAGTGGGAGCACAGTGAGACAGTGAGGATTATAGACCGGTGACTGTAACACAGAGTGAGAGCACAGTGAGACAGTGAGGATTATAGAGCGGTGACTGTAACACACAATGAGAGCACAGTGAGACAGTGAGGATTATAGAGCGGTGAGTGTAACACAGAGTGAGAGCACAGTGAGACAATGAGGATTATAGACCGGCGACTGTAACACAGAGTGAGAGCACAGTGAGACAGTGCGGATTATAGAGAGGTGACTGTAACACAGAGTGAGAGCACAGTGAGACAATGAGGATTATAGAGCGGTGACTGTAACACACAGTGAGAGCACAGTGAGACAGTGAGGATTATAGAGCGGTGACTGTAACACAGAGTGAGAGCACAGTGAGACAGTGAGGATTATAGAGCGGTGACTGTAACACAGAGTGAGAGCACAGTGTGACAATGAGGATTATAGAGCGGTGAGTGTAACACACAATGAGAGCACAGTGAGACAATGAGGATTATAGAGCGGTGACTGTAATACACAGTGAGAGCACAGTGAGACAATGAGGATTATAGACCGGTGACTGTAACACAGAGTGAGAGCACAGTGAGACAGTGAGGATTATAGAGCGGTGACTGTAACACAGTGAGAGCACAGTGAGACAGTGAGGATTATAGAGCGGTGACTGTAACACAGTGAGAGCACAGTGAGACAGTGAGGATTATAGAGCGGTGACTGTAACACAGAGTGAGAGCACAGTGAGACAGTGAGGATTATAGAGCAGTGACTGTAACACACAGTGAGAGCACAGTGAGACAATGAGGATTATAGAGCGGTGACTGTAACACACAGTGAGAGCACAGTGAGACAGTGAGGATTATAGAGCAGTGACTGAAACACACAGTGAGAGCACAGTGAGACAATGAGGATTATGGACCGGTGACTGTAACACAGAGTGAGAGCACAGTGAGACAATGAGGATTATAGAGCGGTGACTGTAACACACAGTGAGAGCACAGTGAGACAGTGAGGATTATAGAGCGGTGACTGTAACACAGTGAGAGCACAGTGAGACAGTGAGGATTATAGAGTGGTGAATGTAACACAGTGAGAGCACAGTGAGACAGTGAGGATTATAGAGCGGTGACTGTAACACAGAGTGAGAGCACAGTGAGAGAGTGAGGATTATAGAGCGGTGACTGTAACACAGTGAGAGCACAGTGAGACAGTGAGGATTATAGAGCGGTGACTGTAACACACAGTGAGAGCACAGTGAGACAATGAGGATTATAGAGCGGAGACTGTAACACACAATGAGAGCACAGTGAGACAGTGAGGATTATAGAGCGGTGACTGTAACACAGAGCGAGAGCACAGTGAGACAGTGAGGATTATAGAGCGGTGACTGTAACACAGAGTGAGAGCACAGTGAGACAGTGAGGATTATAGAGCGGTGACTGTAACACAGTGAGAGCACAGTGAGACAATGAGGATTATAGAGCGGTGACTGTAACACACAGTGAGAGCACAGTGAGACAGTGAGGATTATAGACCGGTGACTGTAACACAGAGTGAGAGCACAGTGAGACAGTGAGGATTATAGAGCGGTGACTGTAACACAGAGTGAGAGCACAGTGAGACAATGAGGATTATAGAGCAGTGACTGTAACACACAATGAGAGCACAGTGAGACAATGAGGATTATAGAGTGGTGACTGTAACACAGAGCGAGAGCACAGTGAGACAGTGAGGATTATAGAGCGGTGACTGTAACACAGTGAGAGCACAGTGAGACAGTGAGGATTATAGTGCGGTGACTGTAACACAGAGTGAGAGCACAGTGAGGCAGTGAGGATTATAGAGCGGTGACTGTAACACACAATGAGAGCACAGTGAGACAGTGAGGATTATAGAGCGGTGACTGTAACACAGAGTGAGAGCACAGTGAGACAGTGAGGATTATAGAGCGGTGAGTGTAACACACAGTGAGAGCACAGTGAGACAGTGAGGATTATAGAGCGGTGACTGTAACACAGAGTGAGAGCACAGTGAGACAGTGAGGATTATAGAGCGGTGACTGTAACACACAATGAGAGCACAGTGAGACAGTGAGGATTATAGAGCGGTGACTGTAACACAGAGTGAGAGCACAGTGAGACAATGAGGATTATAGAGCGGTGACTGTAACACAGAGTGAGAGCACAGTGAGACAGTGAGGATTATAGAGCGGTGACTGTAACACAGTGAGAGCACATTGAGACAATGAGTACTATAGAGCGGTGACTGTAACACAGAGTGAGAGCACAGTGAGACAGTGAGGATTATAGAGCGGTGACTGTAACACAGAGTGAGAGCACAGTGAGACAGTGAGGATTATAGAGCGGTGAGTGTAACACACAGTGAGAGCACAGTGAGACAGTGAGGATTATAGAGCAGTGACTGTAACACAGAGGGAGAGCACAGTGAGACAGTGAGGATTATAGAGCGGTGACTGTAACACACAGTGAGAGCACAGTGAGACAATGAGGATTATAGAGCGGTGACTGTAACACACAGTGAGAGCACAGTGAGACAATGAGGATTATAGAGCGGTGACTGTAACACACAATGAGAGCACAGTGAGACAGTGAGGATTATAGAGCGGTGAGTGTAACACAGAGTGAGAGCACAGTGAGACAGTGAGGATTATAGAGCAGTGACTGTAACACAGAGGGAGAGCACAGTGAGACAGTGAGGATTATAGAGCGGTGACTGTAACACACAATGAGAGCACAGTGAGACAGTGAGGATTATAGAGCGGTGACTGTAACACACAATGAGAGCACAGTGCGACAGTGAGGATTATAGAGCGGTGAGTGTAACACACAATGAGAGCACAGTGAGACAGTGAGGATTATAGAGCGGTGACTGTAACACAGAGTGAGAGCACAGTGAGACAGTGAGGATTATAGAGCGGTGACTGTAACACAGAGTGAGAGCACAGTGAGACAGTGAGGATTATAGAGCGGTGACTGTAACACAGAGTGAGAGCACAGTGAGACAGTGAGGATTATAGAGCAGTGACTGTAACACAGAGTGAGAGCACAGTGAGACAGTGAGGATTATAGAGCGGTGACTGTAACACACAATGAGAGCACAGTGAGACAATGAGGATTATAGAGCGGTGACTGTAACACAGAGTGAGAGCACAGTGAGACAGTGAGGATTATAGAGCGGTGACTGTAACACAGAGTGAGAGCACAGTGAGACAGTGAGGATTATAGAGCGGTGACTGTAACACAGAGTGAGAGCACAGTGAGACAGTGAGGATTATAGAGCGGTGACTGTAACACACAGTGAGAGCACAGTGAGACAGTGAGGATTATAGAGCGGTGACTGTAACACAGAGTGAGAGCACAGTGAGACAGTGAGGATTATAGAGCGGTGACTGTAACACAGAGTGAGAGCACAGTGAGACAATGAGGATTATAGAGCAGTGACTGTAACACACAATGAGAGCACAGTGAGACAATGAGGATTATAGACCGGTGACTGTAACACACAATGAGAGCACAGTGAGACAATGAGGATTATAGACCGGTGACTGTAACACAGAGTGAGAGCACAGTGAGACAATGAGGATTATAGAGCGGTGACTGTAACACACAATGAGAGCACAGTGAGACAATGAGGATTATAGACCGGTGACTGTAACACAGAGTGAGAGCACAGTGAGACAATGAGGATTATAGAGTGGTGACTGTAACACAGAGCGAGAGCACAGTGAGACAGTGAGGATTATAGAGCGGTGACTGTAACACAGTGAGAGCACAGTGAGACAGTGAGGATTATAGAACGGTGACTGTAACACAGAGTGAGAGCACAGTGAGACAGTGAGGATTATAGAGCGGTGACTGTAACACACAATGAGAGCACAGTGAGACAGTGAGGATTATAGAGCGGTGACTGTAACACAGAGCGAGAGCACAGTGAGACAGCGAGGATTATAGAGCGGTGACTGTAACACAGAGTGAGAGCACAGTGAGACAATGAGGATTATAGAGCGGTGACTGTAACACAGAGTGAGAGCACAGTGAGACAGTGAGGACTATAGAGCGGTGACTGTAACACAGTGAGAGCACATTGAGACAGTGAGGATTATAGAGCGGTGACTGTAACACACAATGAGAGCACAGTGAGACAATGAGGATTATAGAGCGGTGACTGTAACACACAATGAGAGCACAGTGAGACAATGAGGATTATAGAGCGGTGACTGTAACACACAATGAGAGCACAGTGAGACAGTGAGGATTATAGAGCGGTGAGTGTAACACACAGTGAGAGCACAGTGAGAAAATGAGGATTATAGAGCGATGACTGTAACACACAATGAGAGCACAGTGAGACAGTGAGGATTATAGAGCGGTGAGTGTAACACACAGTGAGAGCACAGTGAGACAGTGAGGATTATAGAGCAGTGACTGTAACACAGAGGGAGAGCACCGTGAGACAGTGAGGATTATAGAGCGGTGACTGTAACACACAATGATAGCACAGTGAGACAGTGAGGATTATAGAGCGGTGTGTGTAACACACAATGAGAGCACAGTGAGACAGTGAGGATTATAGAGCAGTGACTGTAACACAGAGTGAGAGCACAGTGAGACAGTGAGGATTATAGAGCGGTGAATGTAACACACAGTGAGAGCACAGTGAGACAATGAGGATTATAGAGCGGTGACTGTAACACACAATGAGAGCACAGTGAGACAATGAGGATTATAGACCGGTGACTGTAACACAGAGTGAGAGCACAGTGAGACAATGAGGATTATAGAGTGGTGACTGTAACACAGAGCGAGAGCACAGTGAGACAGTGAGGATTATAGAGCGGTGACTGTAACACAGTGAGAGCACAGTGAGACAGTGAGGATTATAGAACGGTGACTGTAACACAGAGTGAGAGCACAGTGAGACAGTGAGGATTATAGAGCGGTGACTGTAACACACAATGAGAGCACAGTGAGACAGTGAGGATTATAGAGCGGTGACTGTAACACAGAGTGAGAGCACAGTGAGACAGTGAGGATTATAGAGCGGTGAGTGTAACACACAGTGAGAGCACAGTGAGACAGTGAGGATTATAGAGCGGTGACTGTAACACAGAGTGAGAGCACAGTGAGACAGTGAGGATTATAGAGCGGTGACTGTAACACACAATGAGAGCACAGTGAGACAGTGAGGATTATAGAGCGGTGACTGTAACACAGAGTGAGAGCACAGTGAGACAATGAGGATTATAGAGCGGTGACTGTAACACAGAGTGAGAGCACAGTGAGACAGTGAGGATTATAGAGCGGTGACTGTAACACAGTGAGAGCACATTGAGACAATGAGGACTATAGAGCGGTGACTGTAACACAGAGTGAGAGCACAGTGAGACAGTGAGGATAATAGAGCGGTGACTGTAACACAGAGTGAGAGCACAGTGAGACAGTGAGGATTATAGAGCGGTGAGTGTAACACACAGTGAGAGCACAGTGAGACAGTGAGGATTATAGAGCAGTGACTGTAACACAGAGGGAGAGCACAGTGAGACAGTGAGGATTATAGAGCGGTGACTGTAACACACAGTGAGAGCACAGTGAGACAATGAGGATTATAGAGCGGTGACTGTAACACACAGTGAGAGCACAGTGAGACAATGAGGATTATAGAGCGGTGACTGTAACACACAATGAGAGCACAGTGAGACAGTGAGGATTATAGAGCGGTGAGTGTAACACACAGTGAGAGCACAGTGAGACAGTGAGGATTATAGAGCAGTGACTGTAACACAGAGGGAGAGCACAGTGAGACAGTGAGGATTATAGAGCGGTGACTGTAACACACAATGAGAGCACAGTGAGACAGTGAGGATTATAGAGCGGTGACTGTAACACACAATGAGAGCACAGTGAGACAGTGAGGATTATAGAGCGGTGAGTGTAACACACAATGAGAGCACAGTGAGACAGTGAGGATTATAGAGCGGTGACTGTAACACAGAGTGAGAGCACAGTGAGACAGTGAGGATTATAGAGCGGTGACTGTAACACACAGTGAGAGCACAGTGAGACAGTGAGGATTATAGAGCGGTGACTGTAACACAGAGTGAGAGCACAGTGAGACAGTGAGGATTATAGAGCAGTGACTGTAACACAGAGTGAGAGCACAGTGAGACAGTGAGGATTATAGAGCGGTGACTGTAACACACAATGAGAGCACAGTGAGACAATGAGGATTATAGAGCGGTGACTGTAACACAGAGTGAGAGCACAGTGAGACAGTGAGGATTATAGAGCGGTGACTGTAACACAGAGTGAGAGCACAGTGAGACAGTGAGGATTATAGAGCAGTGACTGTAACACAGAGTGAGAGCACAGTGAGACAGTGAGGATTATAGAGCGGTGACTGTAACACACAGTGAGAGCACAGTGAGACAGTGACGATTATAGAGCGGTGACTGTAACACAGAGTGAGAGCACAGTGAGACAGTGAGGATTATAGAGCGGTGACTGTAACACAGAGTGAGAGCACAGTGAGACAATGAGGATTATAGAGCAGTGACTGTAACACACAATGAGAGCACAGTGAGACAATGAGGATTATAGAGCGGTGACTGTAACACACAATGAGAGCACAGTGAGACAATGAGGATTATAGACCGGTGACTGTAACACAGAGTGAGAGCACAGTGAGACAATGAGGATTATAGAGCGGTGACTGTAACACACAATGAGAGCACAGTGAGACAGTGAGGATTATAGAGCGGTGACTGTAACACAGAGTGAGAGCACAGTGAGACAATGAGGATTATAGAGCGGTGACTGTAACACAGAGTGAGAGCACAGTGAGACAGTGAGGATTATAGAGCGGTGACTGTAACACAGTGAGAGCACATTGAGACAATGAGGACTATAGAGCGGTGACTGTAACACAGAGTGAGAGCACAGTGAGACAGTGAGGATTATAGAGCGGTGACTGTAACACAGAGTGAGAGCACAGTGAGACAGTGAGGATTATAGAGCGGTGAGTGTAACACACAGTGAGAGCACAGTGAGACAGTGAGGATTATAGAGCAGTGACTGTAACACAGAGGGAGAGCACAGTGAGACAGTGAGGATTATAGAGCGGTGACTGTAACACACAGTGAGAGCACAGTGAGACAATGAGGATTATAGAGCGGTGACTGTAACACACAGTGAGAGCACAGTGAGACAATGAGGATTATAGAGCGGTGACTGTAACACACAATGAGAGCACAGTGAGACAGTGAGGATTATAGAGCGGTGAGTGTAACACACAGTGAGAGCACAGTGAGACAGTGAGGATTATAGAGCAGTGACTGTAACACAGAGGGAGAGCACAGTGAGACAGTGAGGATTATAGAGCGGTGACTGTAACACACAATGAGAGCACAGTGAGACAGTGAGGATTATAGAGCGGTGACTGTAACACACAATGAGAGCACAGTGAGACAGTGAGGATTATAGAGCGGTGAGTGTAACACACAATGAGAGCACAGTGAGACAGTGAGGATTATAGAGCGGTGACTGTAACACAGAGTGAGAGCACAGTGAGACAGTGAGTATTATAGAGCGGTGACTGTAACACAGAGTGAGAGCACAGTGAGACAGTGAGGATTATAGAGCGGTGACTGTAACACAGAGTGAGAGCACAGTGAGACAGTGAGGATTATAGAGCAGTGACTGTAACACAGAGTGAGAGCACAGTGAGACAGTGAGGATTATAGAGCGGTGACTGTAACACACAATGAGAGCACAGTGAGACAATGAGGATTATAGAGCGGTGACTGTAACACAGAGTGAGAGCACAGTGAGACAGTGAGGATTATAGAGCGGTGACTGTAACACAGAGTGAGAGCACAGTGAGACAGTGAGGATTATAGAGCAGTGACTGTAACACAGAGTGAGAGCACAGTGAGACAGTGAGGATTATAGAGCGGTGACTGTAACGCACAGTGAGAGCACAGTGAGACAGTGAGGATTATAGAGCGGTGACTGTAACACAGAGTGAGAGCACAGTGAGACAGTGAGGATTATAGAGCGGTGACTGTAACACAGAGTGAGAGCACAGTGAGACAATGAGGATTATAGAGCAGTGACTGTAACACACAATGAGAGCACAGTGAGACAATGAGGATTATAGAGCGGTGACTGTAACACACAATGAGAGCACAGTGAGACAATGAGGATTATAGACCGGTGACTGTAACACAGAGTGAGAGCACAGTGAGACAATGAGGATTATAGAGCGGTGACTGTAACACACAATGAGAGCACAGTGAGACAATGAGGATAAGAGACCGGTGACTGTAACACAGAGTGAGAGCACAGTGAGACAATGAGGATTATAGAGTGGTGACTGTAACACAGAGCGAGAGCACAGTGAGACAGTGAGGATTATAGAGCGGTGACTGTAACACAGTGAGAGCACAGTGAGACAGTGAGGATTATAGAACGGTGACTGTAACACAGAGTGAGAGCACAGTGAGACAGTGAGGATTATAGAGCGGTGACTGTAACACACAATGAGAGCACAGTGAGACAGTGAGGATTATAGAGCGGTGACTGTAACACAGAGCGAGAGCACAGTGAGACAGCGAGGATTATAGAGCGGTGACTGTAACACAGAGTGAGAGCACAGTGAGACAATGAGGATTATAGAGCGGTGACTGTAACACAGAGTGAGAGCACAGTGAGACAGTGAGGATTATCGAGCGGTGACTGTAACACAGTGAGAGCACATTGAGACAATGAGGACTATAGAGCGGTGACTGTAACACACAGTGAGAGCACAGTGAGACAGTGAGGATTATAGAGCGGTGACTGTAACACACAATGAGAGCACAGTGAGACAATGAGGATTATAGAGCGGTGACTGTAACACACAATGAGAGCACAGTGAGACAATGAGGATTATAGAGCGGTGACTGTAACACACAATGAGAGCACAGTGAGACAGTGAGGATTATAGAGCGGTGAGTGTAACACACAGTGAGAGCACAGTGAGACAATGAGGATTATAGAGCGGTGACTGTAACACACAATGAGAGCACAGTGAGACAGTGAGGATTATAGAGCGGTGAGTGTAACACACAGTGAGAGCACAGTGAGACAGTGAGGATTATAGAGCAGTGACTGTAACACAGAGGGAGAGCACCGTGAGACAGTGAGGATTATAGAGCGGTGACTGTAACACACAATGATAGCACAGTGAGACAGTGAGGATTATAGAGCGGTGTGTGTAACACACAATGAGAGCACAGTGAGACAGTGAGGATTATAGAGCAGTGACTGTAACACAGAGCGAGAGCACAGTGAGACAGTGAGGATTATAGAGCGGTGACTGTAACACAGTGAGAGCACAGTGAGACAATGAGGATTATAGAACGGTGACTGTAACACAGAGTGAGAGCACAGTGAGACAGTGAGGATTATAGAGCGGTGACTGTAACACACAATGAGAGCACAGTGAGACAGTGAGGATTATAGAGCGGTGACTGTAACACAGAGCGAGAGCACAGTGAGACAGCGAGGATTATAGAGCGGTGACTGTAACACAGAGTGAGAGCACAGTGAGACAATGAGGATTATAGAGCGGTGACTGTAACACACAGTGAGAGCACAGTGAGACAGTGAGGATTATAGAGCAGTGACTGTAACACAGAGTGAGAGCACAGTGAGACAGTGAGGATTATAGAGCGGTGACTGTAACACAGTGAGAGCACAGTGAGACAGTGAGGATTATAGAGCGGTGACTGTAACACAGTGAGAGCACAGTGAGACAGTGAGGATTATAGAGCGGTGACTGTAATACAGTGAGAGCACAGTGAGACAGTGCGGATTATAGACCGGTGACTGTAACACACAATGAGAGCACAGTGAGACAATGAGGATTATAGAGCGGTGACTATAACACACAATGAGAGCACAGTGAGACAGTGAGGATTATAGAGCGGTGACTGTAACACAGTGAGAGCACAGTGAGACAGTGAGGATTATAGAGCAGTGACTGTAACACACAGTGGGAGCACAGTGAGACAGTGAGGATTATAGACCGGTGACTGTAACACAGAGTGAGAGCACAGTGAGACAGTGAGGATTATAGAGCGGTGACTGTAACAAAGAGTGAGAGCACAGTGAGACAATGAGGATTATAGAGCAGTGACTGTAACACACAATGAGAGCACAGTGAGACAATGAGGATTATAGAGCGGTGACTGTAACACAGAGCGAGAGCACAGTGAGACAGTGAGGATTATAGAGCGGTGACTGTAACACAGTGAGAGCACAGTGAGACAGTGAGGATTATAGAGCGGTGACTGTAACACAGAGTGAGAGCACAGTGAGACAGTGAGGATTATAGAGCGGTGACTGTAACACACAATGAGAGCACAGTGAGACAGTGAGGATTATAGAGCGGTGACTGTAACACAGAGTGAGAGCACAGTGAGACAGTGAGGATTATAGAGCGGTGAGTGTAACACACAGTGAGAGCACAGTGAGACAGTGAGGATTATAGAGCGGTGACTGTAACACAGAGTGAGAGCACAGTGAGACAGTGAGGATTATAGAGCGGTGACTGTAACACACAATGAGAGCACAGTGAGACAGTGAGGATTATAGAGCGGTGACTGTAACACAGAGTGAGAGCACAGTGAGACAATGAGGATTATAGAGCGGTGACTGTAACACAGAGTGAGAGCACAGTGAGACAGTGAGGATGATAGAGCGGTGACTGTAACACAGTGAGAGCACATTGAGACAATGAGGACTATAGAGCGGTGACTGTAACACAGAGTGAGAGCACAGTGAGACAGTGAGGATAATAGAGCGGTGACTGTAACACAGAGTGAGAGCACAGTGAGACAGTGAGGATTATAGAGCGGTGAGTGTAACACACAGTGAGAGCACAGTGAGACAGTGAGGATTATAGAGCAGTGACTGTAACACAGAGGGAGAGCACAGTGAGACAGTGAGGATTATAGAGCGGTGACTGTAACACACAGTGAGAGCACAGTGAGACAATGAGGATTATAGAGCGGTGACTGTAACACACAGTGAGAGCACAGTGAGACAATGAGGATTATAGAGCGGTGACTGTAACACACAATGAGAGCACAGTGAGACAGTGAGGATTATAGAGCGGTGAGTGTAACACACAGTGAGAGCACAGTGAGACAGTGAGGATTATAGAGCAGTGACTGTAACACAGAGGGAGAGCACAGTGAGACAGTGAGGATTATAGAGCGGTGACTGTAACACACAATGAGAGCACAGTGAGACAGTGAGGATTATAGAGCGGTGACTGTAACACACAATGAGAGCACAGTGAGACAGTGAGGATTATAGAGCGGTGAGTGTAACACACAATGAGAGCACAGTGAGACAGTGAGGATTATGGAGCGGTGACTGTAACACAGAGTGAGAGCACAGTGAGACAGTGAGGATTATAGAGCGGTGACTGTAACACAGAGTGAGAGCACAGGGAGACAGTGAGGATTATAGAGCAGTGACTGTAACACAGAGTGAGAGCACAGTGAGACAGTGAGGATTATAGAGCAGTGACTGTAACACAGAGTGAGAGCACAGTGAGACAGTGAGGATTATAGAGCGGTGACTGTAACACACAATGAGAGCACAGTGAGACAATGAGGATTATAGAGCGGTGACTGTAACACAGAGTGAGAGCACAGTGAGACAGTGAGGATTATAGAGCGGTGACTGTAACACAGAGTGAGAGCACAGTGAGACAGTGAGGATTATAGAGCGGTGACTGTAACACAGAGTGAGAGCACAGTGAGACAGTGAGGATTATAGAGCGGTGACTGTAACACACAGTGAGAGCACAGTGAGACAGTGAGGATTATAGAGCGGTGACTGTAACACAGAGTGAGAGCACAGTGAGACAGTGAGGATTATAGAGCGGTGACTGTAACACAGAGTGAGAGCACAGTGAGACAATGAGGATTATAGAGCAGTGACTGTAACACACAATGAGAGCACAGTGAGACAATGAGGATTATAGAGCGGTGACTGTAACACACAATGAGAGCACAGTGAGACAATGAGGATTATAGACCGGTGACTGTAACACAGAGTGAGAGCACAGTGAGACAATGAGGATTATAGAGCGGTGACTGTAACACACAATGAGAGCACAGTGAGACAATGAGGATTATAGACCGGTGACTGTAACACAGAGTGAGAGCACAGTGAGACAATGAGGATTATAGATTGGTGACTGTAACACAGAGCGAGAGCACAGTGAGACAGTGAGGATTATAGAGCGGTGACTGTAACACAGTGAGAGCACAGTGAGACAGTGAGGATTATAGAACGGTGACTGTAACACAGAGTGAGAGCACAGTGAGACAGTGAGGATTATAGAGCGGTGACTGTAACACACAATGAGAGCACAGTGAGACAGTGAGGATTATAGAGCGGTGACTGTAACACAGAGCGAGAGCACAGTGAGACAGTCAGGATTATAGAGCGGTGACTGTAACACAGAGTGAGAGCACAGTTAGACAATGAGGATAATAGAGCGGTGACTGTAACACAGAGTGAGAGCACAGTGAGACAGTGAGGATTATCGAGCGGTGACTGTAACACAGTGAGAGCACATTGAGACAATGAGGACTATAGAGCGGTGACTGTAACACACAGTGAGAGCACAGTGAGACAGTGAGTATTATAGAGCGGTGACTGTAACACACAATGAGAGCACAGTGAGACAATGAGGATTATAGAGCGGTGACTGTAACACACAATGAGAGCACAGTGAGACAATGAGGATTATAGAGCGGTGACTGTAACACACAATGAGAGCACAGTGAGACAGTGAGGATTATAGAGCGGTGAGTGTAACACACAGTGAGAGCACAGTGAGACAATGAGGATTATAGAGCGGTGACTGTAACACACAATGAGAGCACAGTGAGACAGTGAGGATTATAGAGCGGTGAGTGTAACACACAGTGAGAGCACAGTGAGACAGTGAGGATTATAGAGCAGTGACTGTAACACAGAGGGAGAGCGCCGTGAGACAGTGAGGATTATAGAGCGGTGACTGTAACACACAATGATAGCACAGTGAGACAGTGAGGATTATAGAGCGGTGTGCGTAACACACAATGAGAGCACAGTGAGACAGTGAGGATTATAGAGCAGTGACTGTAACACAGAGTGAGAGCACAGTGAGACAGTGAGGATTATACAGCGGTGAATGTAACACACAGTGAGAGCACAGTGAGACAATGAGGATTATAGAGCGGTGACTGTAACACACAATGAGAGCACAGTGAGACAGTGAGGATTATAGAGCGGTGACTGTAACACAGAGTGAGAGCACAGTGAGACAGTGAGGATTATAGAGCGGTGACTGTAACACACAATGAGAGCACAGTGAGACAGTGAGGATTATAGAGCGGTGACTGTAACACACAATGAGAGCACAGTGAGACAGTGAGGATTATAGAGCGGTGACTGTAACACAGTGAGAGCACAGTGAGACAATGAGGATTATAGAGCGGTGACTGTAATACACAATGAGAGCACAGTGAGACAGTGAGGTTTATAGAGCGGTGAGTGTAACACACAATGAGAGCACAGTGAGACAGTGAGGATTATAGAGCGGTGAGTGTAACACACAATGAGAGCACAGTGAGACAGTGAGGATTATAGAGCGGTGAGTGTAACACACAATGAGAGCACAGTGAGACAGTGAGGATTATAGAGCAGTGACTGTAACACAGAGTGAGAGCACAGTGAGACAGTGAGGATTATAGAGCGGTGACTGTAACACACAATGAGAGCACAGTGAGACAGTGAGGATTATAGAGCGGTGAGTGTAACACAGAGTGAGAGCACAGTGAGACAGTGTGGATTATAGAGCGGTGACTGTAACACACAATGAGAGCACAGTGAAACAGTGAGGATTATAGAGCGGTGACTGTAACACAGAGTGAGAGCACAGTGAGACAATGAGGATTATAGAGCGGTGACTGTAACACACAATGAGAGCACTTTGAAACAGTGAGGATTATAGAGCGGTGACTGTAACACACAATGAGAGCACAGTGAGACAGTGAGGATTATAGAGCGGTGAGTGTAACACACAATGAGAGCACAGTGAGAAAGTGAGGATTATAGAGCGGTGACTGTAACACACAATGAGAGCACAGTGAGACAGTGAGGATTATAGAGCGGTGACTGTAACACACAATGAGAGCACAGTGAGACAGTGAGGATTATAGAGCGGTGACTGTAACACACAATGAGAGCACAGTGAGACAGTGAGGATTATAGAGCGGTGACTGTAACACACAATGAGAGCACAGTGAGACAGTGAGGATTATAGAGCGGTGACTGTAACACACAGTGAGAGCACAGTGAGACAGTGAGGATTATAGAACGGTGAGTGTAACACAGAGTGAGAGCACAGTGAGACAGTGAGGATTATAGAGCGGTGACTGTAACACACAGTGAGAGCACAGTGAGACAGTGAGGATTATAGAGCGGTGACTGTAACACACAATGAGAGCACAGTGAGACAGTGAGGATTATAGAGCGGTAAGTGTAACACAGAGTGAGAGCACAGTGAGACAGTGAGGATTATAGAGCGGTGACTGTAACACAGAGTGAGAGCACAGTGAGACAGTGAGTATTATAGAGCGGTGACTGTAACACAGAGTGAGAGCACAGTGAGACAGTGAGGATTATAGAGCGGTGACTGTAACACAGAGTGAGAGCACAGTGAGACAGTGAGGATTATAGAGCAGTGACTGTAACACAGAGTGAGAGCACAGTGAGACAGTGAGGATTATAGAGCGGTGACTGTAACACACAGTGAGAGCACAGTGAGACAGTGAGGATTATAGAGCGGTGACTGTAACACAGAGTGAGAGCACAGTGAGACAGTGAGGATTATAGAGCGGTGACTGTAACACAGAGTGAGAGCACAGTGAGACAATGAGGATTATAGAGCAGTGACTGTAACACACAATGAGAGCACAGTGAGACAATGAGGATTATAGAGCGGTGACTGTAACACACAATGAGAGCACAGTGAGACAATGAGGATTATAGCCCGGTGACTGTAACACAGAGTGAGAGCACAGTGAGACAATGAGGATTATAGAGCGGTGACTGTAACACACAATGAGAGCACAGTGAGACAATGAGGATTATAGACCGGTGACTGTAACACAGAGTGAGAGCACAGTGAGACAATGAGGATTATAGAGTGGTGACTGTAACACAGAGCGAGAGCACAGTGAGACAGTGAGGATTATAGAGCGGTGACTGTAACACAGTGAGAGCACAGTGAGACAGTGAGGATTATAGAACGGTGACTGTAACACAGAGTGAGAGCACAGTGAGACAGTGAGGATTATAGAGCGGTGACTGCAACACACAATGAGAGCACAGTGAGACAGTGAGGATTATAGAGCGGTGACTGTAACACAGAGCGAGAGCACAGTGAGACAGTGAGGATTATAGAGCGGTGACTGTAACACAGAGTGAGAGCACAGTGAGACAATGAGGATTATAGAGCGGTGACTGTAACACAGAGTGAGAGCACAGTGAGACAGTGAGGATTATCGAGCGGTGACTGTAACACAGTGAGAGCACATTGAGACAATGAGGACTATAGAGCGGTGACTGTAACACACAGTGAGAGCACAGTGAGACAGTGAGGATTATAGAGCGGTGACTGTAACACACAATGAGAGCACAGTGAGACAATGAGGATTATAGAGCGGTGACTGTAACACACAGTGAGAGCACAGTGAGACAGTGAGGATTATAGAGCGGTGAGTGTAACACAGAGTGAGAGCACAGTGAGACAGTGAGGATTATAGAGCGGTGACTGTAACACACAATGAGAGCACAGTGAGACAGTGAGGATTATAGAGCGGTGACTGTAACACACAATGAGAGCACAGTGAGACAGTGAGGATTATAGAGCGGTGAGTGTAACACAGAGTGAGAGCACAGTGAGACAGTGAGGATTATAGAGCGGTGACTGTAACACACAATGAGAGCACAGTGAGACAGTGAGGATTATAGAGCGGTGACGGTAACACACAATGAGAGCACAGTGAGACTGTGAGCATTATAGAGCGGTGACTGTAACACACAGTGAGAGCACAGTGAGACAGTGAGGATTATAGAGCGGTGACTGTAACACAGAGTGAGAGCACAGTGAGACAGTGAGGATTATAGAGCGGTGACTGTAACACACAATGAGAGCACAGTGAGACAGTGAGGATTATAGAGCGGTGACTGTAACACACAATGAGAGCACAGTGAGACAGTGAGGATTATAGAGCGGTGAGTGTAACACAGAGTGAGAGCACAGTGAGACAGTGAGGATTATAGAGCGGTGACTGTAACACAGAGTGAGAGCACAGTGAGACAGTGAGGGTTATAGAGCGGTGACTGTAACACAGTGAGAGCACAGTGAGACAATGAGGATTATAGAGCAGTGAGTGTAACACACAATGAGAGCACAGTGAGACAGTGAGGATTATAGAGCGGTGACTGTAACACACAATGAGAGCACAGTGAGACAATGAGGATTATAGAGCGGTGACTGTAACACAGAGTGAGAGCACAGTGAGACAGTGAGGATTATAGAGCGGTGACTGTAACACAGAGTGAGAGCACAGTGAGACAGTGAGGATTATAGAGCGGTGACTGTAACACAGAGTGAGAGCACAGTGAGACAGTGAGGATTATAGAGCGGTGACTGTAACACAGAGTGAGAGCACAGTGAGACAGTGAGGATTATAGAGCGGTGACTGTAACACACAGTGAGAGCACAGTGAGACAGTGAGGATTATAGAGGGGTGACTGTAACACACAATGAGAGCACAGTGAGACAGTGAGGATAATAGAGCGGTGACTGTAACACAGAGTGAGAGCACAGTGAGACAGTGAGGATTATAGAGCGGTGACTGTAACACAGAGTGAGAGCACAGTGGGACAGTGAGGATTATAGAGCGGTGACTGTAACACACAATGAGAGCACAGTGAGACAGTGAGGATTATAGAGCGGTGACTGTAACACACAATGAGAGCACAGTGAGACAGTGAGGATTATCGAGCAGTGACTGTAACACACAGTGAGAGCACAGTGAGACAGTGAGGATTATAGAGCGGTGACTGGAACACAGTGAGAGCACAGTGAGACAGTGAGGATTATAGAGCGGTGAGTGTAACACACAATGAGAGCACAGTGAGACAGTGAGGATTATAGAGTGGGGACTGTAACACAGAGTGAGAGCACAGTGAGACAGTGAGGATTATACAGCGGTGACTGGAACACAGTGAGAGCACAGTGAGACAGTGAGGATTATAGAGCGGTGAGTGTAACACACAATGAGAGCACAGTGAGACAGTGAGGATTATAGAGTGGTGACTGTAACACAGAGTGAGAGCACAGTGAGACAATGAGGATTATAGAGCAGTGACTGTAACACAGTGAGAGCACAGTGAGACAGTGAGGATTATAGAGCGGTGACTGTAACACACAGTGAGAGCACAGTGAGACAATGAGGATTATAGAGCGGTGAGTGTAACACACAGTGAGAGCACAGTGAGACAGTGAGGATTATAGAGCAGTGACTGTAACACTGAGTGAGAGCACAGTGAGACAGTGAGGATTATAGAGCGGTGACTGTAACACACAGTGAGAGCACAGTGAGACAGTGAGGATTATAGAGCAGTGACTGTAACACAGAGTGAGAGCACAGTGAGACAGTGAGGATTATAGAGCGGTGACTGTAACACAGTGAGAGCACAGTGAGACAGTGAGGATTATAGAGCAGTGACTGTAACACAGTGAGAGCACAGTGAGACAGTGAGGATTATAGAGCGGTGACTGTAACACAGTGAGAGCACAGTGAGACAGTGCGGATTATAGACCGGTGACTGTAACACACAATGAGAGCACAGTGAAACAATGAGGATTATAGAGCGGTGACTGTAACACACAATGAGAGCACAGTGAGACAGTGAGGATTATAGAGCGGTGACTGTAACACAGTGAGAGCACAGTGAGACAGTGAGGATTATAGAGCGGTGACTGTAACACAGTGAGAGCACAGTGAGACAGTGAGTATTATAGAGCAGTGACTGTAACACAGAGTGAGAGCACAGTGAGACAGTGAGGATTATAGAGCGGGGACTGTAACACACAATGAGAGCACAGTGAGACAGTGAGGATTATAGAGCGGTGAGTGTAACACAGAGTGAGAGCACAGTGAGACAATGAGGATTATAGACCGGTGACTGTAACACAGAGTGAGAGCACAGTGAGACAGTGCGGATTATAGAGAGGTGACTGTAACACAGAGTGAGAGCACAGTGAGACAATGAGGATTATAGAGCGGTGACTGTAACACACAGTGAGAGCACAGTGAGACAGTGAGGATTATAGAGCGGTGACTGTAACACAGTGAGAGCACAGTGAGACAGTGAGGATTATAGACCGGTGACTGTAACACAGAGTGAGAGCACAGTGAGACAATGAGGATTATAGAGCGGTGAGTGTAACACACAATGTGAGCACAGTGAGACAATGAGGATTATAGAGCGGTGACTGTAACACACAGTGAGAGCACAGTGAGACAATGAGGATTATAGACCGGTGACTGTAACACAGAGTGAGAGCACAGAGAGACAGTGAGGATTATAGAGCGGTGACTGTAACACAGTGAGAGCACAGTGAGACAGTGAGGATTATAGAGCGGTGACTGTAACACAGTGAGTGCACAGTGAGACAGTGAGGATTATAGAGCGGTGACTGTAACACAGTGAGAGCACAGTGAGACAGTGAGGATTATAGAGCGGTGACTGTAACACAGTGAGAGCACAGTGAGACAGTGAGGATTATAGAGCAGTGACTGTAACACACAGTGAGAGCACAGTGAGACAATGAGGATTATAGAGCGGTGACTGTAACACAGAGTGAGAGCACAGTGAGACAGTGAGGATTATAGAGCAGTGACTGTAACACACAGTGAGAGCACAGTGAGACAATGAGGATTATAGACCGGTGACTGTAACACAGAGTGAGAGCACAGTGAGACAATGAGGATTATAGAGCGGTGACTGTAACACACAGTGAGAGCACAGTGAGACAGTGAGGATTATAGAGCGGTGAGTGTAACACAGTGAGAGCACAGTGAGACAGTGAGGATTATAGAGCGGTGACTGTAACACAGTGAGAGCACAGTGAGACAGTGAGGATTATAGAGCGGTGACTGTAACACAGAGTGAGAGCACAGTGAGAGAGTGAGGATTATAGAGCGGTGACTGTAACACAGTGAGAGCACAGTGAGACAGTGAGGATTATAGAGCGGTGACTGTAACACAGAGTGAGAGCACAGTGAGACAGTGAGGATTATAGAGCGGTGACTGTAACACACAATGAGAGCACAGTGAGACAGTGAGGATTATAGAGCGGTGACTGTAACACAGAACGAGAGCACAGTGAGACAGTGAGGATTATAGAGCGGTGACTGTAACACAGTGTGAGAGCACAGTGAGACAATGAGGATTATAGAGCGGTGACTGTAACACAGAGTGAGAGCACAGTGAGACAGTGAGGATTATAGAGCGGTGACTGTAACACAGTGAGAGCACAGTGAGACAATGAGGATTATAGAGCGGTGACTGTAACACACAATGAGAGCACAGTGAGACACTGAGGATTATAGAGCGGTGAGTGTAACACAGAGTGAGAGAACAGTGAGACAATGAGGATTATAGACCGGTGACTGTAACACAGAGTGAGAGCACAGTGAGACAGTGCGGATTATAGAGAGGTGACTGTAACACAGAGTGAGAGCACAGTGAGACAATGAGGATTATAGAGCGGTGACTGTAACACACAGTGAGAGCACAGTGAGACAGTGAGGATTATAGAGCGGTGACTGTAACACAGTGAGAGCACAGTGAGACAGTGAGGATTATAGACCGGTGACTGTAACACAGAGTGAGAGCACAGTGAGACAATGAGGATTATAGAGCGGTGAGTGTAACACACAATGAGAGCACAGTGAGACAATGAGGATTATAGAGCGGTGACTGTAACACACAGTGAGAGCACAGTGAGACAATGAGGATTATAGACCGGTGACTGTAACACAGAGTGAGAGCACAGTGAGACAGTGAGGATTATAGAGCGGTGACTGTAACACAGTGAGAGCACAGTGAGACAGTGAGGATTATAGAGCGGTGACTGTAACACAGTGAGAGCACAGTGAGACAGTGAGGATTATAGAGCGGTGACTGTAACACAGTGAGAGCACAGTGAGACAGTGAGGATTATAGAGCAGTGACTGTAACACACAGTGAGAGCACAGTGAGACAATGAGGATTATAGAGCGGTGACTGTAACACACAGTGAGAGCACAGTGAGACAGTGAGGATTATAGAGCAGTGACTGTAACACACAGTGAGAGCACAGTGAGACAATGAGGATTATAGACCGGTGACTGTAACACAGAGTGAGAGCACAGTGAGACAATGAGGATTATAGAGCGGTGACTGTAACACACAGTGAGAGCACAGTGAGACAGTGAGGATTATAGAGCGGTGAGTGTAACACAGTGAGAGCACAGTGAGACAGTGAGGATTATAGAGCGGTGACTGTAACACAGTGAGAGCACAGTGAGACAGTGAGGATTATAGAGCGGTGACTGTAACACACAGTGAGAGCACAGTGAGACAGTGAGGATTATAGAGCGGTGACTGTAACACAGAGTGAGAGCACAGTGAGACAGTGAGGATTATAGAGCGGTGAGTGTAACACAGAGTGAGAGCACAGTGAGACAATGAGGATTATAGAGCAGTGACTGTAACACACAATGAGAGCACAGTGAGACAATGAGGATTATAGAGCGGTGACTGTAACACACAATGAGAGCACAGTGAGACAATGAGGATTATAGACCGGTGACTGTCACACAGAGTGAGAGCACAGTGAGACAATGAGGATTATAGAGCGGTGACTGTAACACACAATGAGAGCACAGTGAGACAATGAGGATTATAGACCGGTGACTGTAACACAGAGTGAGAGCACAGTGAGACAATGAGGATTATAGAGTGGTGACTGTAACACAGAGCGAGAGCACAGTGAGACAGTGAGGATTATAGAGCGGTGACTGTAACACAGTGAGAGCACAGTGAGACAGTGAGGATTATAGAACGGTGACTGTAACACAGAGTGAGAGCACAGTGAGACAGTGAGGATTATAGAGCGGTGACTGTAACACACAATGAGAGCACAGTGAGACAGTGAGGATTATAGAGCGGTGACTGTAACACAGAGCGAGAGCACAGTGAGACAGTGAGGATTATAGAGCGGTGACTGTAACACAGAGTGAGAGCACAGTGAGACAATGAGGATAATAGAGCGGTGACTGTAACACAGAGTGAGAGCACAGTGAGACAGTGAGGATTATCGAGCGGTGACTGTAACACAGTGAGAGCACAGTGAGACAATGAGGACTATAGAGCGGTGACTGTAACACACAGTGAGAGCACAGTGAGAAAGTGAGGATTATAGAGCGGTGACTGTAACACACAATGAGAGCACAGTGAGACAATGAGGATTATAGAGCGGTGACTGTAACACACAATGAGAGCACAGTGAGACAATGAGGATTATAGAGCGGTGACTGTAACACACAATGAGAGCACAGTGAGACAGTGAGGATTATAGAGCGGTGAGTGTAACACACAGTGAGAGCACAGTGAGACAATGAGGATTATAGAGCGGTGACTGTAACACACAATGAGAGCACAGTGAGACAGTGAGGATTATAGAGCGGTGAGTGTAACACACAGTGAGAGCACAGTGAGACAGTGAGGATTATAGAGCAGTGACTGTAACACAGAGGGAGAGCGCCGTGAGACAGTGAGGATTATAGAGCGGTGACTGTAACACACAATGATAGCACAGTGAGACAGTGAGGATTATAGAGCGGTGTGCGTAACACACAATGAGAGCACAGTGAGACAGTGAGGATTATAGAGCAGTGACTGTAACACAGAGTGAGAGCACAGTGAGACAGTGAGGATTATACAGCGGTGAATGTAACACACAGTGAGAGCACAGTGAGACAATGAGGATTATAGAGCGGTGACTGTAACACACAATGAGAGCACAGTGAGACAGTGAGGATTATAGAGCGGTGACTGTAACACACAGTGAGAGCACAGTGAGACAGTGAGGATTATAGAGCGGTGACTGTAACACACAATGAGAGCACAGTGACACAGTGAGGATTATAGAGCGGTGACTGTAACACACAATGAGAGCACAGTGAGACAGTGAGGATTATAGAGCGGTGACTGTAACACAGTGAGAGCACAGTGAGACAATGAGGATTATAGAGCGGTGACTGTAACACACAATGAGAGCACAGTGAGACAGTGAGGTTTATAGAGCGGTGAGTGTAACACACAATGAGAGCACAGTGAGACAGTGAGGATTATAGAGCGGTGAGTGTAACACACAATGAGAGCACAGTGAGACAGTGAGGATTATAGAGCGGTGAGTGTAACACACAATGAGAGCACAGTGAGACAGTGAGGATTATAGAGCAGTGACTGTAACACAGAGTGAGAGCACAGTGAGACAGTGAGGATTATAGAGCGGTGACTGTAACACACAATGAGAGCACAGTGAGACAGTGAGGATTATAGAGCGGTGAGTGTAACACAGAGTGAGAGCACAGTGAGACAGTGTGGATTATAGAGCGGTGACTGTAACACACAATGAGAGCACAGTGAAACAGTGAGGATTATAGAGCGGTGACTGTAACACGGAGTGAGAGCACAGTGAGACAATGAGGATTATAGAGCGGTGACTGTAACACACAATGAGAGCACTTTGAAACAGTGAGGATTATAGAGCGGTGACTGTAACACACAATGAGAGCACAGTGAGACAGTGAGGATTATAGAGCGGTGAGTGTAACACACAATGAGAGCACAGTGAGAAAGTGAGGATTATAGAGCGGTGACTGTAACACACAATGAGAGCACAGTGAGACAGTGAGGATTATAGAGCGGTGACTGTAACACACAATGAGAGCACAGTGAGACAGTGAGGATTATAGAGCGGTGACTGTAACACACAATGAGAGCACAGTGAGACAGTGAGGATTATAGAGCGGTGACTGTAACACACAATGAGAGCACAGTGAGACAGTGAGGATTATAGAGCGGTGACTGTAACACACAGTGAGAGCACAGTGAGACAGTGAGGATTATAGAACGGTGAGTGTAACACAGAGTGAGAGCACAGTGAGACAGTGAGGATTATAGAGCGGTGACTGTAACACACAGTGAGAGCAAAGTGAGACAGTGAGGATTATAGAGCGGTGACTGTAACACACAATGAGAGCACAGTGAGACAGTGAGGATTATAGAGCGGTAAGTGTAACACAGAGTGAGAGCACAGTGAGACAGTGAGGATTATAGAGCGGTGACTGTAACACAGAGTGAGAGCACAGTGAGACAGTGAGGATTATAGAGCGGTGACCGTAACACAGAGTGAGAGCACAGTGAGACAGTGAGGATTATAGAGCGGTGACTGTAACACAGAGTGAGAGCACTTTGAGACAGTGAGGATTATAGAGCAGTGACTGTAACACAGAGTGAGAGCACAGTGAGACAGTGAGGATTATAGAGCGGTGACTGTAACACACAGTGAGAGCACAGTGAGACAGTGAGGATTATAGAGCGGTGACTGTAACACAGAGTGAGAGCACAGTGAGACAGTGAGGATTATAGAGCGGTGACTGTAACACAGAGTGAGAGCACAGTGAGACAATGAGGATTATAGAGCAGTGACTGTAACACACAATGAGAGCACAGTGAGACAATGAGGATTATAGAACGGTGACTGTAACACACAATGAGAGCACAGTGAGACAATGAGGATTATAGCCCGGTGACTGTAACACAGAGTGAGAGCACAGTGAGACAATGAGGATTATAGAGCGGTGACTGTAACACACAATGAGAGCACAGTGAGACAATGAGGATTATAGACCGGTGACTGTAACACAGAGTGAGAGCACAGTGAGACAATGAGGATTATAGAGTGGTGACTGTAACACAGAGCGAGAGCACAGTGAGACAGTGAGGATTATAGAGCGGTGACTGTAACACAGTGAGAGCACAGTGAGACAGTGAGGATTATAGAACGGTGACTGTAACACAGAGTGAGAGCACAGTGAGACAGTGAGGATTATAGAGCGGTGACTGTAACACACAATGAGAGCACAGTGAGACAGTGAGGATTATAGAGCGGTGACTGTAACACACAATGAGAGCACAGTGAGACAGTGAGGATTATAGAGCGGTGACTGTAACACAGAACGAGAGCACAGTGAGACAGTGAGGATTATAGAGCGGTGACTGTAACACAGTGTGAGAGCACAGTGAGACAATGAGGATTATAGAGCGGTGACTGTAACACAGAGTGAGAGCACAGTGAGACAGTGAGGATTATAGAGCGGTGACTGTAACACAGTGAGAGCACAGTGAGACAATGAGGATTATAGAGCGGTGACTGTAACACACAATGAGAGCACAGTGAGACACTGAGGATTATAGAGCGGTGAGTGTAACACAGAGTGAGAGAACAGTGAGACAATGAGGATTATAGACCGGTGACTGTAACACAGAGTGAGAGCACAGTGAGACAGTGCGGATTATAGAGAGGTGACTGTAACACAGAGTGAGAGCACAGTGAGACAATGAGGATTATAGAGCGGTGACTGTAACACACAGTGAGAGCACAGTGAGACAGTGAGGATTATAGAGCGGTGACTGTAACACAGTGAGAGCACAGTGAGACAGTGAGGATTATAGACCGGTGACTGTAACACAGAGTGAGAGCACAGTGAGACAATGAGGATTATAGAGCGGTGAGTGTAACACACAATGAGAGCACAGTGAGACAATGAGGATTATAGAGCGGTGACTGTAACACACAGTGAGAGCACAGTGAGACAATGAGGATTATAGACCGGTGACTGTAACACAGAGTGAGAGCACAGTGAGACAGTGAGGATTATAGAGCGGTGACTGTAACACAGTGAGAGCACAGTGAGACAGTGAGGATTATAGAGCGGTGACTGTAACACAGTGAGAGCACAGTGAGACAGTGAGGATTATAGAGCGGTGACTGTAACACAGTGAGAGCACAGTGAGACAGTGAGGATTATAGAGCAGTGACTGTAACACACAGTGAGAGCACAGTGAGACAATGAGGATTATAGAGCGGTGACTGTAACACACAGTGAGAGCACAGTGAGACAGTGAGGATTATAGAGCAGTGACTGTAACACACAGTGAGAGCACAGTGAGACAATGAGGATTATAGACCGGTGACTGTAACACAGAGTGAGAGCACAGTGAGACAATGAGGATTATAGAGCGGTGACTGTAACACACAGTGAGAGCACAGTGAGACAGTGAGGATTATAGAGCGGTGAGTGTAACACAGTGAGAGCACAGTGAGACAGTGAGGATTATAGAGCGGTGACTGTAACACAGTGAGAGCACAGTGAGACAGTGAGGATTATAGAGCGGTGACTGTAACACACAGTGAGAGCACAGTGAGACAGTGAGGATTATAGAGCGGTGACTGTAACACAGAGTGAGAGCACAGTGAGACAGTGAGGATTATAGAGCGGTGAGTGTAACACAGAGTGAGAGCACAGTGAGACAATGAGGATTATAGAGCAGTGACTGTAACACACAATGAGAGCACAGTGAGACAATGAGGATTATAGAGCGGTGACTGTAACACACAATGAGAGCACAGTGAGACAATGAGGATTATAGACCGGTGACTGTAACACAGAGTGAGAGCACAGTGAGACAATGAGGATTATAGAGCGGTGACTGTAACACACAATGAGAGCACAGTGAGACAATGAGGATTATAGACCGGTGACTGTAACACAGAGTGAGAGCACAGTGAGACAATGAGGATTATAGAGTGGTGACTGTAACACAGAGCGAGAGCACAGTGAGACAGTGAGGATTATAGAGCGGTGACTGTAACACAGTGAGAGCACAGTGAGACAGTGAGGATTATAGAACGGTGACTGTAACACAGAGTGAGAGCACAGTGAGACAGTGAGGATTATAGAGCGGTGACTGTAACACACAATGAGAGCACAGTGAGACAGTGAGGATTATAGAGCGGTGACTGTAACACAGAGCGAGAGCACAGTGAGACAGTGAGGATTATAGAGCGGTGACTGTAACACAGAGTGAGAGCACAGTGAGACAATGAGGATAATAGAGCGGTGACTGTAACACAGAGTGAGAGCACAGTGAGACAGTGAGGATTATCGAGCGGTGACTGTAACACAGTGAGAGCACAGTGAGACAATGAGGACTATAGAGCGGTGACTGTAACACACAGTGAGAGCACAGTGAGAAAGTGAGGATTATAGAGCGGTGACTGTAACACACAATGAGAGCACAGTGAGACAATGAGGATTATAGAGCGGTGACTGTAACACACAATGAGAGCACAGTGAGACAATGAGGATTATAGAGCGGTGACTGTAACACACAATGAGAGCACAGTGAGACAGTGAGGATTATAGAGCGGTGAGTGTAACACACAGTGAGAGCACAGTGAGACAATGAGGATTATAGAGCGGTGACTGTAACACACAATGAGAGCACAGTGAGACAGTGAGGATTATAGAGCGGTGAGTGTAACACACAGTGAGAGCACAGTGAGACAGTGAGGATTATAGAGCAGTGACTGTAACACAGAGGGAGAGCGCCGTGAGACAGTGAGGATTATAGAGCGGTGACTGTAACACACAATGATAGCACAGTGAGACAGTGAGGATTATAGAGCGGTGTGCGTAACACACAATGAGAGCACAGTGAGACAGTGAGGATTATAGAGCAGTGACTGTAACACAGAGTGAGAGCACAGTGAGACAGTGAGGATTATACAGCGGTGAATGTAACACACAGTGAGAGCACAGTGAGACAATGAGGATTATAGAGCGGTGACTGTAACACACAATGAGAGCACAGTGAGACAGTGAGGATTATAGAGCGGTGACTGTAACACACAGTGAGAGCACAGTGAGACAGTGAGGATTATAGAGCGGTGACTGTAACACACAATGAGAGCACAGTGACACAGTGAGGATTATAGAGCGGTGACTGTAACACACAATGAGAGCACAGTGAGACAGTGAGGATTATAGAGCGGTGACTGTAACACAGTGAGAGCACAGTGAGACAATGAGGATTATAGAGCGGTGACTGTAACACACAATGAGAGCACAGTGAGACAGTGAGGTTTATAGAGCGGTGAGTGTAACACACAATGAGAGCACAGTGAGACAGTGAGGATTATAGAGCGGTGAGTGTAACACACAATGAGAGCACAGTGAGACAGTGAGGATTATAGAGCGGTGAGTGTAACACACAATGAGAGCACAGTGAGACAGTGAGGATTATAGAGCAGTGACTGTAACACAGAGTGAGAGCACAGTGAGACAGTGAGGATTATAGAGCGGTGACTGTAACACACAATGAGAGCACAGTGAGACAGTGAGGATTATAGAGCGGTGAGTGTAACACAGAGTGAGAGCACAGTGAGACAGTGTGGATTATAGAGCGGTGACTGTAACACACAATGAGAGCACAGTGAAACAGTGAGGATTATAGAGCGGTGACTGTAACACGGAGTGAGAGCACAGTGAGACAATGAGGATTATAGAGCGGTGACTGTAACACACAATGAGAGCACTTTGAAACAGTGAGGATTATAGAGCGGTGACTGTAACACACAATGAGAGCACAGTGAGACAGTGAGGATTATAGAGCGGTGAGTGTAACACACAATGAGAGCACAGTGAGAAAGTGAGGATTATAGAGCGGTGACTGTAACACACAATGAGAGCACAGTGAGACAGTGAGGATTATAGAGCGGTGACTGTAACACACAATGAGAGCACAGTGAGACAGTGAGGATTATAGAGCGGTGACTGTAACACACAATGAGAGCACAGTGAGACAGTGAGGATTATAGAGCGGTGACTGTAACACACAATGAGAGCACAGTGAGACAGTGAGGATTATAGAGCGGTGACTGTAACACACAGTGAGAGCACAGTGAGACAGTGAGGATTATAGAACGGTGAGTGTAACACAGAGTGAGAGCACAGTGAGACAGTGAGGATTATAGAGCGGTGACTGTAACACACAGTGAGAGCAAAGTGAGACAGTGAGGATTATAGAGCGGTGACTGTAACACACAATGAGAGCACAGTGAGACAGTGAGGATTATAGAGCGGTAAGTGTAACACAGAGTGAGAGCACAGTGAGACAGTGAGGATTATAGAGCGGTGACTGTAACACAGAGTGAGAGCACAGTGAGACAGTGAGGATTATAGAGCGGTGACCGTAACACAGAGTGAGAGCACAGTGAGACAGTGAGGATTATAGAGCGGTGACTGTAACACAGAGTGAGAGCACTTTGAGACAGTGAGGATTATAGAGCAGTGACTGTAACACAGAGTGAGAGCACAGTGAGACAGTGAGGATTATAGAGCGGTGACTGTAACACACAGTGAGAGCACAGTGAGACAGTGAGGATTATAGAGCGGTGACTGTAACACAGAGTGAGAGCACAGTGAGACAGTGAGGATTATAGAGCGGTGACTGTACCACAGAGTGAGAGCACAGTGAGACAATGAGGATTATAGAGCAGTGACTGTAACACACAATGAGAGCACAGTGAGACAATGAGGATTATAGAACGGTGACTGTAACACACAATGAGAGCACAGTGAGACAATGAGGATTATAGCCCGGTGACTGTAACACAGAGTGAGAGCACAGTGAGACAATGAGGATTATAGAGCGGTGACTGTAACACACAATGAGAGCACAGTGAGACAATGAGGATTATAGACCGGTGACTGTAACACAGAGTGAGAGCACAGTGAGACAATGAGGATTATAGAGTGGTGACTGTAACACAGAGCGAGAGCACAGTGAGACAGTGAGGATTATAGAGCGGTGACTGTAACACAGTGAGAGCACAGTGAGACAGTGAGGATTATAGAACGGTGACTGTAACACAGAGTGAGAGCACAGTGAGACAGTGAGGATTATAGAGCGGTGACTGTAACACACAATGAGAGCACAGTGAGACAGTGAGGATTATAGAACGGTGACTGTAACACAGAGTGAGAGCACAGTGAGACAATGAGGATTATAGAGTGGTGACTGTAACACAGAGCGAGAGCACAGTGAGACAGTGAGGATTATAGAGCGGTGACTGTAACACAGTGAGAGCACAGTGAGACAGTGAGGATTATAGAACGGTGACTGTAACACAGAGTGAGAGCACAGTGAGACAGTGAGGATTATAGAGCGGTGACTGTAACACACAATGAGAGCACAGTGAGACAGTGAGGATTATAGAGCGGTGACTGTAACACAGAGCGAGAGCACAGTGAGACAGCGAGGATTATAGAGCGGTGACTGTAACACAGAGTGAGAGCACAGTGAGACAATGAGGATTATAGAGCGGTGACTGTAACACAGAGTGCGAGCACAGTGAGACAGTGAGGATTATCGAGCGGTGACTGTAACACAGTGAGAGCACATTGAGACAATGAGGACTATAGAGCGGTGACTGTAACACACAGTGAGAGCACAGTGAGACAGTGAGGATTATAGAGCGGTGACTGTAACACACAATGAGAGCACAGTGAGACAATGAGGATTATAGAGCGGTGACTGTAACACACAATGAGAGCACAGTGAGACAATGAGGATTATTGAGCGGTGACTGTAACACACAATGAGAGCACAGTGAGACAGTGAGGATTATAGAGCGGTGAGTGTAACACACAGTGAGAGCACAGTGAGACAATGAGGATTATAGAGCGGTGACTGTAACACACAATGAGAGCACAGTGAGACAGTGAGGATTATAGAGCGGTGAGTGTAACACACAGTGAGAGCACAGTGAGACAGTGAGGATTATAGAGCAGTGACTGTAACACAGAGGGAGAGCACCGTGAGACAGTGAGGATTATAGAGCGGTGACTGTAACACACAATGATAGCACAGTGAGACAGTGAGGATTATAGAGCGGTGTGTGTAACACACAATGAGAGCACAGTGAGACAGTGAGGATTATAGAGCAGTGACTGTAACACAGAGCGAGAGCACAGTGAGACAGTGAGGATTATAGAGCGGTGACCATAACACAGTGAGAGCACAGTGAGACAGTGAGGATTATAGAACGGTGACTGTAACACAGAGTGAGAGCACAGTGAGACAGTGAGGATTATAGAGCGGTGACTGTAACACACAATGAGAGCACAGTGAGACAGTGAGGATTATAGAGCGGTGACTGTAACACAGAGCGAGAGCACAGTGAGACAGCGAGGATTATAGAGCGGTGACTGTAACACAGAGTGAGAGCACAGTGAGACAATGAGGATTATAGAGCGGTGACTGTAACACACAGTGAGAGCACAGTGAGACAGTGAGGATTATAGAGCAGTGACTGTAACACAGAGTGAGAGCACAGTGAGACAGTGAGGATTATAGAGCGGTGACTGTAACACAGTGAGAGCACAGTGAGACAGTGAGGATTATAGAGCGGTGACTGTAACACAGTGAGAGCACAGTGAGACAGTGAGGATTATAGAGCGGTGACTGTAACACAGTGAGAGCACAGTGAGACAGTGCGGATTATAGACCGGTGACTGTAACACACAATGAGAGCACAGTGAGACAATGAGGATTATAGAGCGGTGACTATAACACACAATGAGAGCACAGTGAGACAGTGAGGATTATAGAGCGGTGACTGTAACACAGTGAGAGCACAGTGAGACAGTGAGGATTATAGAGCAGTGACTGTAACACACAGTGGGAGCACAGTGAGACAGTGAGGATTATAGACCGGTGACTGTAACACAGAGTGAGAGCACAGTGAGACAGTGAGGATTATAGAGCGGTGACTGTAACACAGAGTGAGAGCACAGTGAGACAATGAGGATTATAGAGCAGTGACTGTAACACACAATGAGAGCACAGTGAGACAATGAGGATTATAGAGTGGTGACTGTAACACAGAGCGAGAGAACAGTGAGACAGTGAGGATTATAGAGCGGTGACTGTAACACAGTGAGAGCACAGTGAGACAGTGAGGATTATAGAGCGGTGACTGTAACACAGAGTGAGAGCACAGTGAGACAGTGAGGATTATAGAGCGGTGACTGTAACACACAATGAGAGCACAGTGAGACAGTGAGGATTATAGAGCGGTGACTGTAACACAGAGTGAGAGCACAGTGAGACAGTGAGGATTATAGAGCGGTGAGTGTAACACACAGTGAGAGCACAGTGAGACAGTGAGGATTATAGAGCGGTGACTGTAACACAGAGTGAGAGCACAGTGAGACAGTGAGGATTATAGAGCGGTGACTGTAACACACAATGAGAGCACAGTGAGACAGTGAGGATTATAGAGCGGTGACTGTAACACAGAGTGAGAGCACAGTGAGACAATGAGGATTATAGAGCGGTGACTGTAACACAGAGTGAGAGCACAGTGAGACAGTGAGGATGATAGAGCGGTGACTGTAACACAGTGAGAGCACATTGAGACAATGAGGACTATAGAGCGGTGACTGTAACACAGAGTGAGAGCACAGTGAGACAGTGAGGATAATAGAGCGGTGACTGTAACACAGAGTGAGAGCACAGTGAGACAGTGAGGATTATAGAGCGGTGAGTGTAACACACAGTGAGAGCACAGTGAGACAGTGAGGATTATAGAGCAGTGACTGTAACACAGAGGGAGAGCACAGTGAGACAGTGAGGATTATAGAGCGGTGACTGGAACACACAGTGAGAGCACAGTGAGACAATGAGGATTATAGAGCGGTGACTGTAACACACAGTGAGAGCACAGTGAGACAATGAGGATTATAGAGCGGTGACTGTAACACACAATGAGAGCACAGTGAGACAGTGAGGATTATAGAGCGGTGAGTGTAACACACAGTGAGAGCACAGTGAGACAGTGAGGATTATAGAGCAGTGACTGTAACACAGAGGGAGAGCACAGTGAGACAGTGAGGATTATAGAGCAGTGACTGTAACACAGAGGGAGAGCACAGTGAGACAGTGAGGATTATAGAGCGGTGACTGTAACACACAATGAGAGCACAGTGAGACAGTGAGGATTATAGAGCGGTGACTGTAACACACAATGAGAGCACAGTGAGACAGTGAGGATTATAGAGCGGTGAGTGTAACACACAATGAGAGCACAGTGAGACAGTGAGGATTATGGAGCGGTGACTGTAACACAGAGTGAGAGCACAGTGAGACAGTGAGGATTATAGAGCGGTGACTGTAACACAGAGTGAGAGCACAGGGAGACAGTGAGGATTATAGAGCAGTGACTGTAACACAGAGTGAGAGCACAGTGAGACAGTGAGGATTATAGAGCAGTGACTGTAACACAGAGTGAGAGCACAGTGAGACAGTGAGGATTATAGAGCGGTGCCTGTAACACACAATGAGAGCACAGTGAGACAATGAGGATTATAGAGCGGTGACTGTAACACAGAGTGAGAGCATAGTGAGACAGTGAGGATTATAGAGCGGTGACTGTAACACAGAGTGAGAGCACAGTGAGACAGTGAGGATTATAGAGCAGTGACTGTAACACAGAGTGAGAGCACAGTGAGACAGTGAGGATTATAGAGCGGTGACTGTAACACACAGTGAGAGCACAGTGAGACAGTGAGGATTATAGAGCGGTGACTGTAACACAGAGTGAGAGCACAGTGAGACAGTGAGGATTATAGAGCGGTGACTGTAACACAGAGTGAGAGCACAGTGAGACAATGAGGATTATAGAGCAGTGACTGTAACACACAATGAGAGCACAGTGAGACAATGAGGATTATAGAGCGGTGACTGTAACACACAATGAGAGCACAGTGAGACAATGAGGATTATAGACCGGTGACTGTAACACAGAGTGAGAGCACAGTGAGACAATGAGGATTATAGAGCGGTGACTGTAACACACAATGAGAGCACAGTGAGACAATGAGGATTATAGACCGGTGACTGTAACACAGAGTGAGAGCACAGTGAGACAATGAGGATTATAGAGTGGTGACTGTAACACAGAGCGAGAGCACAGTGAGACAGTGAGGATTATAGAGCGGTGACTGTAACACAGTGAGAGCACAGTGAGACAGTGAGGATTATAGAACGGTGACTGTAACACAGAGTGAGAGCACAGTGAGACAGTGAGGATTATAGAGCGGTGACTGTAACACACAATGAGAGCACAGTGAGACAGTGAGGATTATAGAGCGGTGACTGTAACACAGAGCGAGAGCACAGTGAGACAGTGAGGATTATAGAGCGGTGACTGTAACACAGAGTGAGAGCACAGTGAGACAATGAGGATAATAGAGCGGTGACTGTAACACAGAGTGAGAGCACAGTGAGACAGTGAGGATTATCGAGCGGTGACTGTAACACAGTGAGAGCACATTGAGACAATGAGGACTATAGAGCGGTGACTGTAACACACAGTGAGAGCACAGTGAGACAGTGAGTATTATAGAGCGGTGACTGTAACACACAATGAGAGCACAGTGAGACAATGAGGATTATAGAGCGGTGACTGTAACACACAATGAGAGCACAGTGAGACAATGAGGATTATAGAGCGGTGACTGTAACACACAATGAGAGCACAGTGAGACAGTGAGGATTATAGAGCGGTGAGTGTAACACACAGTGAGAGCACAGTGAGACAATGAGGATTATAGAGCGGTGACTGTAACACACAATGAGAGCACAGTGAGACAGTGAGGATTATAGAGCGGTGAGTGTAACACACAGTGAGAGCACAGTGAGACAGTGAGGATTATAGAGCAGTGACTGTAACACAGAGGGAGAGCGCCGTGAGACAGTGAGGATTATAGAGCGGTGACTGTAACACACAATGATAGCACAGTGAGACAGTGAGGATTATAGAGCGGTGTGCGTAACACACAATGAGAGCACAGTGAGACAGTGAGGATTATAGAGCGGTGACTGTAACACACAATGAGAGCACAGTGAGACAGTGAGGATTATAGAGCGGTGAGTGTAACACACAGTGAGAGCACAGTGAGACAATGAGGATTATAGAGCGGTGACTGTAACACACAATGAGAGCACAGTGAGACAGTGAGGATTATAGAGCGGTGACTGTAACACAGAGTGAGAGCACAGTGAGACAGTGAGGATTATAGAGCGGTGACTGTAACACACAATGAGAGCACAGTGAGACAGTGAGGATTATAGAGCGGTGACTGTAACACACAATGAGAGCACAGTGAGACAGTGAGGATTATAGAGCGGTGACTGTAACACAGTGAGAGCACAGTGAGACAATGAGGATTATAGAGCGGTGACTGTAATACACAATGAGAGCACAGTGAGACAGTGAGGTTTATAGAGCGGTGAGTGTAACACACAATGAGAGCACAGTGAGACAGTGAGGATTATAGAGCGGTGAGTGTAACACACAATGAGAGCACAGTGAGACAGTGAGGATTATAGAGCGGTGAGTGTAACACACAATGAGAGCACAGTGAGACAGTGAGGATTATAGAGCAGTGACTGTAACACAGAGTGAGAGCACAGTGAGACAGTGAGGATTATAGAGCGGTGACTGTAACACACAATGAGAGCACAGTGAGACAGTGAGGATTATAGAGCGGTGAGTGTAACACAGAGTGAGAGCACAGTGAGACAGTGTGGATTATAGAGCGGTGACTGTAACACACAATGAGAGCACAGTGAAACAGTGAGGATTATAGAGCGGTGACTGTAACACAGAGTGAGAGCACAGTGAGACAATGAGGATTATAGAGCGGTGACTGTAACACACAATGAGAGCACTTTGAAACAGTGAGGATTATAGAGCGGTGACTGTAACACACAATGAGAGCACAGTGAGACAGTGAGGATTATAGAGCGGTGAGTGTAACACACAATGAGAGCACAGTGAGAAAGTGAGGATTATAGAGCGGTGACTGTAACACACAATGAGAGCACAGTGAGACAGTGAGGATTATAGAGCGGTGACTGTAACACACAATGAGAGCACAGTGAGACAGTGAGGATTATAGAGCGGTGACTGTAACACACAATGAGAGCACAGTGAGACAGTGAGGATTATAGAGCGGTGACTGTAACACACAATGAGAGCACAGTGAGACAGTGAGGATTATAGAGCGGTGACTGTAACACACAGTGAGAGCACAGTGAGACAGTGAGGATTATAGAACGGTGAGTGTAACACAGAGTGAGAGCACAGTGAGACAGTGAGGATTATAGAGCGGTGACTGTAACACACAGTGAGAGCACAGTGAGACAGTGAGGATTATAGAGCGGTGACTGTAACACACAATGAGAGCACAGTGAGACAGTGAGGATTATAGAGCGGTAAGTGTAACACAGAGTGAGAGCACAGTGAGACAGTGAGGATTATAGAGCGGTGACTGTAACACAGAGTGAGAGCACAGTGAGACAGTGAGGATTATAGAGCGGTGACTGTAACACAGAGTGAGAGCACAGTGAGACAGTGAGGATTATAGAGCGGTGACTGTAACACAGAGTGAGAGCACAGTGAGACAGTGAGGATTATAGAGCAGTGACTGTAACACAGAGTGAGAGCACAGTGAGACAGTGAGGATTATAGAGCGGTGACTGTAACACACAGTGAGAGCACAGTGAGACAGTGAGGATTATAGAGCGGTGACTGTAACACAGAGTGAGAGCACAGTGAGACAGTGAGGATTATAGAGCGGTGACTGTAACACAGAGTGAGAGCACAGTGAGACAATGAGGATTATAGAGCAGTGACTGTAACACGCAATGAGAGCACAGTGAGACAATGAGGATTATAGAGCGGTGACTGTAACACACAATGAGAGCACAGTGAGACAATGAGGATTATAGCCCGGTGACTGTAACACAGAGTGAGAGCACAGTGAGACAATGAGGATTATAGAGCGGTGACTGTAACACACAATGAGAGCACAGTGAGACAATGAGGATTATAGACCGGTGACTGTAACACAGAGTGAGAGCACAGTGAGACAATGAGGATTATAGAGTGGTGACTGTAACACAGAGCGAGAGCACAGTGAGACAGTGAGGATTATAGAGCGGTGACTGTAACACAGTGAGAGCACAGTGAGACAGTGAGGATTATAGAACGGTGACTGTAACACAGAGTGAGAGCACAGTGAGACAGTGAGGATTATAGAGCGGTGACTGCAACACACAATGAGAGCACAGTGAGACAGTGAGGATTATAGAGCGGTGACTGTAACACAGAGTGAGAGCACAGTGAGACAGTGAGGATTATAGAGCGGTGACTGTAACACAGTGAGAGCACAGTGAGACAGTGAGGATTATAGAGCGGTGACTGTAACACAGTGAGAGCACAGTGAGACAGTGAGGATTATAGAGCGGTGACTGTAACACACAATGAGAGCACAGTGAGACAGTGAGGATTATAGACCGGTGACTGTAACACAGAGTGAGAGCACAGTGAGACAATGAGGATTATAGAGCAGTGACTGTAACACACAATGAGAGCACAGTGAGACAATGAGGATTATAGAGCGGTGACTGTAACACAGAGTGAGAGCACAGTGAGACAGTGAGGATTATAGAGCGGTGACTGTAACACACAATGAGAGCACAGTGAGACAGTGAGGATTATAGAGCGGTGACTGTAACACACAATGAGAGCACAGTGAGACAGTGAGGATTATAGAGCGGTGAGTGTAACACAGAGTGAGAGCACAGTGAGACAGTGAGGATTATAGAGCGGTGACTGTAACACAGAGTGAGAGCACAGTGAGAAAGTGAGGGTTATAGAGCGGTGACTGTAACACAGTGAGAGCACAGTGAGACAATGAGGATTATAGAGCAGTGAGTGTAACACACAATGAGAGCACAGTGAGACAGTGAGGATTATAGAGCGGTGACTGTAACACACAATGAGAGCACAGTGAGACAGTGAGGATTATAGAGCGGTGACTGTAACACAGAGTGAGAGCACAGTGAGACAGTGAGGATTATAGAGCGGTGACTGTAACACACAATGAGAGCACAGTGAGACAATGAGGATTATAGAGCGGTGACTGTAACACAGAGTGAGAGCACAGTGAGACAGTGAGGATTATAGAGCGGTGACTGTAACACAGAGTGAGAGCACAGTGAGACAGTGAGGATTATAGAGCGGTGACTGTAACACAGAGTGAGAGCACAGTGAGACAGTGAGGATTATAGAGCGGTGACTGTAACACAGAGTGAGAGCACAGTGAGACAGTGAGGATTATAGAGCGGTGACTGTAACACACAGTGAGAGCACAGTGAGACAGTGAGGATTATAGAGCGGTGACTGTAACACACAATGAGAGCACAGTGAGACAGTGAGGATAATAGAGCGGTGACTGTAACACAGAGTGAGAGCACAGTGAGACAGTGAGGATTATAGAGCGGTGACTGTAACACAGAGTGAGAGCACAGTGGGACAGTGAGGATTATAGAGCGGTGACTGTAACACACAATGAGAGCACAGTGAGACAGTGAGGATTATAGAGCGGTGACTGTAACACACAATGAGAGCACAGTGAGACAGTGAGGATTATCGAGCAGTGACTGTAACACACAGTGAGAGCACAGTGAGACAGTGAGGATTATAGAGCGGTGACTGGAACACAGTGAGAGCACAGTGAGACAGTGAGGATTATAGAGCGGTGAGTGTAACACACAATGAGAGCACAGTGAGACAGTGAGGATTATAGAGTGGGGACTGTAACACAGAGTGAGAGCACAGTGAGACAGTGAGGATTATACAGCGGTGACTGGAACACAGTGAGAGCACAGTGAGACAGTGAGGATTATAGAGCGGTGAGTGTAACACACAATGAGAGCACAGTGAGACAGTGAGGATTATAGAGTGGTGACTGTAACACAGAGTGAGAGCACAGTGAGACAATGAGGATTATAGAGCAGTGACTGTAACACAGTGAGAGCACAGTGAGACAGTGAGGATTATAGAGCGGTGACTGTAACACACAGTGAGAGCACAGTGAGACAATGAGGATTATAGAGCGGTGAGTGTAACACACAGTGAGAGCACAGTGAGACAGTGAGGGTTATAGAGCAGTGACTGTAACACTGAGTGAGAGCACAGTGAGACAGTGAGGATTATAGAGCGGTGACTGTAACACACAGTGAGAGCACAGTGAGACAGTGAGGATTATAGAGCAGTGACTGTAACACAGAGTGAGAGCACAGTGAGACAGTGAGGATTATAGAGCGGTGACTGTAACACAGTGAGAGCACAGTGAGACAGTGAGGATTATAGAGCAGTGACTGTAACGCAGTGAGAGCACAGTGAGACAGTGAGGATTATAGAGCGGTGACTGTAACACAGTGAGAGCACAGTGAGACAGTGCGGATTATAGACCGGTGACTGTAACACACAATGAGAGCACAGTGAGACAATGAGGATTATAGAGCGGTGACTGTAACACACAATGAGAGCACAGTGAGACAGTGAGGATTATAGAGCGGTGACTGTAACACAGTGAGAGCACAGTGAGACAGTGAGGATTATAGAGCAGTGACTGTAACACACAGTGAGAGCACAGTGAGACAGTGAGGATTATCGACCGGTGACTGTAACACAGAGTGAGAGCACAGTGAGACAGTGCGGATTATAGAGCGGTGACTGTAACACAGTGAGAGCACAGTGAGACAGTGAGGATTATAGAGCGGTGACTGTAACACAGTGAGAGCACAGTGAGACAGTGAGTATTATAGAGCAGTGACTGTAACACAGAGTGAGAGCACAGTGAGACAGTGAGGATTATAGAGCGGGGACTGTAACACACAATGAGAGCACAGTGAGACAGTGAGGATTATAGAGCGGTGAGTGTAACACAGAGTGAGAGCACAGTGAGACAATGAGGATTATAGACCGGTGACTGTAACACAGAGTGAGAGCACAGTGAGACAGTGCGGATTATAGAGAGGTGACTGTAACACAGAGTGAGAGCACAGTGAGACAATGAGGATTATAGAGCGGTGACTGTAACACACAGTGAGAGCACAGTGAGACAGTGAGGATTATAGAGCGGTGACTGTAACACAGTGAGAGCACAGTGAGACAGTGAGGATTATAGACCGGTGACTGTAACACAGAGTGAGAGCACAGTGAGACAATGAGGATTATAGAGCGGTGAGTGTAACACACAATGAGAGCACAGTGAGACAATGAGGATTATAGAGCGGTGACTGTAACACACAGTGAGAGCACAGTGAGACAATGAGGATTATAGACCGGTGACTGTAAAACAGAGTGAGAGCACAGTGAGACAGTGAGGATTATAGAGCGGTGACTGTAACACAGTGAGAGCACAGTGAGACAGTGAGGATTATAGAGCGGTGACTGTAACACAGTGAGTGTACAGTGAGACAGTGAGGATTATAGAGCGGTGACTGTAACACAGTGAGAGCACAGTGAGACAGTGAGGATTATAGAGCAGTGACTGTAACACACAGTGAGAGCACAGTGAGACAATGAGGATTATAGAGCGGTGACTGTAACACAGAGTGAGAGCACAGTGAGACAGTGAGGATTATAGAGCAGTGACTGTAACACACAGTGAGAGCACAGTGAGACAATGAGGATTATAGACCGGTGACTGTAACACAGAGTGAGAGCACAGTGAGTCAATGAGGATTATAGAGCGGTGACTGTAACACACAGTGAGAGCACAGTGAGACAGTGAGGATTATAGAGCGGTGAGTGTAACACAGTGAGAGCACAGTGAGACAGTGAGGATTATAGAGCGGTGACTGTAACACAGTGAGAGCACAGTGAGACAGTGAGGATTATAGAGCGGTGACTGTAACACAGAGTGAGAGCACAGTGAGAGAGTGAGGATTATAGAGCGGTGACTGTAACACAGTGAGAGCACAGTGAGACAGTGAGGATTATAGAGCGGTGACTGTAACACAGAGTGAGAGCACAGTGAGACAGTGAGGATTATATAGCGGTGACTGTAACACACAATGAGAGCACAGTGAGACAGTGAGGATTATAGAGCGGTGACTGTAACACAGAGCGAGAGCACAGTGAGACAGTGAGGATTATAGAGCGGTGACTGTAACACAGTGTGAGAGCACAGTGAGACAATGAGGATTATAGAGCGGTGACTGTAACACAGAGTGAGAGCACAGTGAGACAGTGAGGATTATAGAGCGGTGACTGTAACACAGTGAGAGCACAGTGAGACAATGAGGATTATAGACCGGTGACTGTAACACACAATGAGAGCACAGTGAGACACTGAGGATTATAGAGCGGTGAGTGTAACACAGAGTGAGAGCACAGTGAGACAATGAGGATTATAGACCGGTGACTGTAACACAGAGTGAGAGCACAGTGAGACAGTGCGGATTATAGAGAGGTGACTGTAACACAGAGTGAGAGCACAGTGAGACAATGAGGATTATAGAGCGGTGACTGTAACACACAGTGAGAGCACAGTGAGACAGTGAGGATTATAGAGCGGTGACTGTAACACAGTGAGAGCACAGTGAGACAGTGAGGATTATAGACCGGTGACTGTAACACAGAGTGAGAGCACAGTGAGACAATGAGGATTATAGAGCGGTGACTGTAACACACAATGAGAGCACAGTGAGACAATGAGGATTATAGAGCGGTGACTGTAACACACAATGAGAGCACAGTGAGACAGTGAGGATTATAGAGCGGTGAGTGTAACACACAGTGAGAGCACAGTGAGACAATGAGGATTATAGAGCGGTGACTGTAACACACAATGAGAGCACAGTGAGACAGTGAGGATTATAGAGCGGTGAGTGTAACACACAGTGAGAGCACAGTGAGACAGTGAGGATTATAGAGCAGTGACTGTAACACAGAGGGAGAGCACCGTGAGACAGTGAGGATTATAGAGCGGTGACTGTAACACACAATGATAGCACAGTGAGACAGTGAGGATTATAGAGCGGTGTGTGTAACACACAATGAGAGCACAGTGAGACAGTGAGGATTATAGAGCAGTGACTGTAACACAGAGCGAGAGCACAGTGAGACAGTGAGGATTATAGAGCGGTGACCATAACACAGTGAGAGCACAGTGAGACAGTGAGGATTATAGAACGGTGACTGTAACACAGAGTGAGAGCACAGTGAGACAGTGAGGATTATAGAGCGGTGACTGTAACACACAATGAGAGCACAGTGAGACAGTGAGGATTATAGAGCGGTGACTGTAACACAGAGCGAGAGCACAGTGAGACAGCGAGGATTATAGAGCGGTGACTGTAACACAGACTGAGAGCACAGTGAGACAATGAGGATTATAGAGCGGTGACTGTAACACACAGTGAGAGCACAGTGAGACAGTGAGGATTATAGAGCAGTGACTGTAACACAGAGTGAGAGCACAGTGAGACAGTGAGGATTATAGAGCGGTGACTGTAACACAGTGAGAGCACAGTGAGACAGTGAGGATTATAGAGCGGTGACTGTAACACAGTGAGAGCACAGTGAGACAGTGAGGATTATAGAGCGGTGACTGTAACACAGTGAGAGCACAGTGAGACAGTGCGGATTATAGACCGGTGACTGTAACACACAATGAGAGCACAGTGAGACAATGAGGATTATAGAGCGGTGACTATAACACACAATGAGAGCACAGTGAGACAGTGAGGATTATAGAGCGGTGACTGTAACACAGTGAGAGCACAGTGAGACAGTGAGGATTATAGAGCAGTGACTGTAACACACAGTGGGAGCACAGTGAGACAGTGAGGATTATAGACCGGTGACTGTAACACAGAGTGAGAGCACAGTGAGACAGTGAGGATTATAGAGCGGTGACTGTAACACAGAGTGAGAGCACAGTGAGACAATGAGGATTATAGAGCAGTGACTGTAACACACAATGAGAGCACAGTGAGACAATGAGGATTATAGAGCGGTGACTGTAACACAGAGCGAGAGCACAGTGAGACAGTGAGGATTATAGAGCGGTGACTGTAACACAGTGAGAGCACAGTGAGACAGTGAGGATTATAGAGCGGTGACTGTAACACAGAGTGAGAGCACAGTGAGACAGTGAGGATTATAGAGCGGTGACTGTAACACACAATGAGAGCACAGTGAGACAGTGAGGATTATAGAGCGGTGACTGTAACACAGAGTGAGAGCACAGTGAGACAGTGAGGATTATAGAGCGGTGAGTGTAACACACAGTGAGAGCACAGTGAGACAGTGAGGATTATAGAGCGGTGACTGTAACACAGAGTGAGAGCACAGTGAGACAGTGAGGATTATAGAGCGGTGACTGTAACACACAATGAGAGCACAGTGAGACAGTGAGGATTATAGAGCGGTGACTGTAACACAGAGTGAGAGCACAGTGAGACAATGAGGATTATAGAGCGGTGACTGTAACACAGAGTGAGAGCACAGTGAGACAGTGAGGATGATAGAGCGGTGACTGTAACACAGTGAGAGCACATTGAGACAATGAGGACTATAGAGCGGTGACTGTAACACAGAGTGAGAGCACAGTGAGACAGTGAGGATAATAGAGCGGTGACTGTAACACAGAGTGAGAGCACAGTGAGACAGTGAGGATTATAGAGCGGTGAGTGTAACACACAGTGAGAGCACAGTGAGACAGTGAGGATTATAGAGCAGTGACTGTAACACAGAGGGAGAGCACAGTGAGACAGTGAGGATTATAGAGCGGTGACTGGAACACACAGTGAGAGCACAGTGAGACAATGAGGATTATAGAGCGGTGACTGTAACACACAGTGAGAGCACAGTGAGACAATGAGGATTATAGAGCGGTGACTGTAACACACAATGAGAGCACAGTGAGACAGTGAGGATTATAGAGCGGTGAGTGTAACACACAGTGAGAGCACAGTGAGACAGTGAGGATTATAGAGCAGTGACTGTAACACAGAGGGAGAGCACAGTGAGACAGTGAGGATTATAGAGCAGTGACTGTAACACAGAGGGAGAGCACAGTGAGACAGTGAGGATTATAGAGCGGTGACTGTAACACACAATGAGAGCACAGTGAGACAGTGAGGATTATAGAGCGGTGAGTGTAACACACAATGAGAGCACAGTGAGACAGTGAGGATTATGGAGCGGTGACTGTAACACAGAGTGAGAGCACAGTGAGACAGTGAGGATTATAGAGCGGTGACTGTAACACAGAGTGAGAGCACAGGGAGACAGTGAGGATTATAGAGCAGTGACTGTAACACAGAGTGAGAGCACAGTGAGACAGTGAGGATTATAGAGCAGTGACTGTAACACAGAGTGAGAGCACAGTGAGACAGTGAGGATTATAGAGCGGTGCCTGTAACACACAATGAGAGCACAGTGAGACAATGAGGATTATAGAGCGGTGACTGTAACACAGAGTGAGAGCATAGTGAGACAGTGAGGATTATAGAGCGGTGACTGTAACACAGAGTGAGAGCACAGTGAGACAGTGAGGATTATAGAGCAGTGACTGTAACACAGAGTGAGAGCACAGTGAGACAGTGAGGATTATAGAGCGGTGACTGTAACACACAGTGAGAGCACAGTGAGACAGTGAGGATTATAGAGCGGTGACTGTAACACAGAGTGAGAGCACAGTGAGACAGTGAGGATTATAGAGCGGTGACTGTAACACAGAGTGAGAGCACAGTGAGACAATGAGGATTATAGAGCAGTGACTGTAACACACAATGAGAGCACAGTGAGACAATGAGGATTATAGAGCGGTGACTGTAACACACAATGAGAGCACAGTGAGACAATGAGGATTATAGACCGGTGACTGTAACACAGAGTGAGAGCACAGTGAGACAATGAGGATTATAGAGCGGTGACTGTAACACACAATGAGAGCACAGTGAGACAATGAGGATTATAGACCGGTGACTGTAACACAGAGTGAGAGCACAGTGAGACAATGAGGATTATAGAGTGGTGACTGTAACACAGAGCGAGAGCACAGTGAGACAGTGAGGATTATAGAGCGGTGACTGTAACACAGTGAGAGCACAGTGAGACAGTGAGGATTATAGAACGGTGACTGTAACACAGAGTGAGAGCACAGTGAGACAGTGAGGATTATAGAGCGGTGACTGTAACACACAATGAGAGCACAGTGAGACAGTGAGGATTATAGAGCGGTGACTGTAACACAGAGCGAGAGCACAGTGAGACAGTGAGGATTATAGAGCGGTGACTGTAACACAGAGTGAGAGCACAGTGAGACAATGAGGATAATAGAGCGGTGACTGTAACACAGAGTGAGAGCACAGTGAGACAGTGAGGATTATCGAGCGGTGACTGTAACACAGTGAGAGCACATTGAGACAATGAGGACTATAGAGCGGTGACTGTAACACACAGTGAGAGCACAGTGAGACAGTGAGGATGATAGAGCGGTGACTGTAACACAGTGAGAGCACATTGAGACAATGAGGACTATAGAGCGGTGACTGTAACACAGAGTGAGAGCACAGTGAGACAGTGAGGATAATAGAGCGGTGACTGTAACACAGAGTGAGAGCACAGTGAGACAGTGAGGATTATAGAGCGGTGAGTGTAACACACAGTGAGAGCACAGTGAGACAGTGAGGATTATAGAGCAGTGACTGTAACACAGAGGGAGAGCACAGTGAGACAGTGAGGATTATAGAGCGGTGACTGGAACACACAGTGAGAGCACAGTGAGACAATGAGGATTATAGAGCGGTGACTGTAACACACAGTGAGAGCACAGTGAGACAATGAGGATTATAGAGCGGTGACTGTAACACACAATGAGAGCACAGTGAGACAGTGAGGATTATAGAGCGGTGAGTGTAACACACAGTGAGAGCACAGTGAGACAGTGAGGATTATAGAGCAGTGACTGTAACACAGAGGGAGAGCACAGTGAGACAGTGAGGATTATAGAGCAGTGACTGTAACACAGAGGGAGAGCACAGTGAGACAGTGAGGATTATAGAGCGGTGACTGTAACACACAATGAGAGCACAGTGAGACAGTGAGGATTATAGAGCGGTGAGTGTAACACACAATGAGAGCACAGTGAGACAGTGAGGATTATGGAGCGGTGACTGTAACACAGAGTGAGAGCACAGTGAGACAGTGAGGATTATAGAGCGGTGACTGTAACACAGAGTGAGAGCACAGGGAGACAGTGAGGATTATAGAGCAGTGACTGTAACACAGAGTGAGAGCACAGTGAGACAGTGAGGATTATAGAGCAGTGACTGTAACACAGAGTGAGAGCACAGTGAGACAGTGAGGATTATAGAGCGGTGCCTGTAACACACAATGAGAGCACAGTGAGACAATGAGGATTATAGAGCGGTGACTGTAACACAGAGTGAGAGCATAGTGAGACAGTGAGGATTATAGAGCGGTGACTGTAACACAGAGTGAGAGCACAGTGAGACAGTGAGGATTATAGAGCAGTGACTGTAACACAGAGTGAGAGCACAGTGAGACAGTGAGGATTATAGAGCGGTGACTGTAACACACAGTGAGAGCACAGTGAGACAGTGAGGATTATAGAGCGGTGACTGTAACACAGAGTGAGAGCACAGTGAGACAGTGAGGATTATAGAGCGGTGACTGTAACACAGAGTGAGAGCACAGTGAGACAATGAGGATTATAGAGCAGTGACTGTAACACACAATGAGAGCACAGTGAGACAATGAGGATTATAGAGCGGTGACTGTAACACACAATGAGAGCACAGTGAGACAATGAGGATTATAGACCGGTGACTGTAACACAGAGTGAGAGCACAGTGAGACAATGAGGATTATAGAGCGGTGACTGTAACACACAATGAGAGCACAGTGAGACAATGAGGATTATAGACCGGTGACTGTAACACAGAGTGAGAGCACAGTGAGACAATGAGGATTATAGAGTGGTGACTGTAACACAGAGCGAGAGCACAGTGAGACAGTGAGGATTATAGAGCGGTGACTGTAACACAGTGAGAGCACAGTGAGACAGTGAGGATTATAGAACGGTGACTGTAACACAGAGTGAGAGCACAGTGAGACAGTGAGGATTATAGAGCGGTGACTGTAACACACAATGAGAGCACAGTGAGACAGTGAGGATTATAGAGCGGTGACTGTAACACAGAGCGAGAGCACAGTGAGACAGTGAGGATTATAGAGCGGTGACTGTAACACAGAGTGAGAGCACAGTGAGACAATGAGGATAATAGAGCGGTGACTGTAACACAGAGTGAGAGCACAGTGAGACAGTGAGGATTATCGAGCGGTGACTGTAACACAGTGAGAGCACATTGAGACAATGAGGACTATAGAGCGGTGACTGTAACACACAGTGAGAGCACAGTGAGACAGTGAGTATTATAGAGCGGTGACTGTAACACACAATGAGAGCACAGTGAGACAATGAGGATTATAGAGCGGTGACTGTAACACACAATGAGAGCACAGTGAGACAATGAGGATTATAGAGCGGTGACTGTAACACACAATGAGAGCACAGTGAGACAGTGAGGATTATAGAGCGGTGAGTGTAACACACAGTGAGAGCACAGTGAGACAATGAGGATTATAGAGCGGTGACTGTAACACACAATGAGAGCACAGTGAGACAGTGAGGATTATAGAGCGGTGAGTGTAACACACAGTGAGAGCACAGTGAGACAGTGAGGATTATAGAGCAGTGACTGTAACACAGAGGGAGAGCGCCGTGAGACAGTGAGGATTATAGAGCGGTGACTGTAACACACAATGATAGCACAGTGAGACAGTGAGGATTATAGAGCGGTGTGCGTAACACACAATGAGAGCACAGTGAGACAGTGAGGATTATAGAGCGGTGACTGTAACACACAATGAGAGCACAGTGAGACAGTGAGGATTATAGAGCGGTGAGTGTAACACACAGTGAGAGCACAGTGAGACAATGAGGATTATAGAGCGGTGACTGTAACACACAATGAGAGCACAGTGAGACAGTGAGGATTATAGAGCGGTGACTGTAACACAGAGTGAGAGCACAGTGAGACAGTGAGGATTATAGAGCGGTGACTGTAACACACAATGAGAGCACAGTGAGACAGTGAGGATTATAGAGCGGTGACTGTAACACACAATGAGAGCACAGTGAGACAGTGAGGATTATAGAGCGGTGACTGTAACACAGTGAGAGCACAGTGAGACAATGAGGATTATAGAGCGGTGACTGTAATACACAATGAGAGCACAGTGAGACAGTGAGGTTTATAGAGCGGTGAGTGTAACACACAATGAGAGCACAGTGAGACAGTGAGGATTATAGAGCGGTGAGTGTAACACACAATGAGAGCACAGTGAGACAGTGAGGATTATAGAGCGGTGAGTGTAACACACAATGAGAGCACAGTGAGACAGTGAGGATTATAGAGCAGTGACTGTAACACAGAGTGAGAGCACAGTGAGACAGTGAGGATTATAGAGCGGTGACTGTAACACACAATGAGAGCACAGTGAGACAGTGAGGATTATAGAGCGGTGAGTGTAACACAGAGTGAGAGCACAGTGAGACAGTGTGGATTATAGAGCGGTGACTGTAACACACAATGAGAGCACAGTGAAACAGTGAGGATTATAGAGCGGTGACTGTAACACAGAGTGAGAGCACAGTGAGACAATGAGGATTATAGAGCGGTGACTGTAACACACAATGAGAGCACTTTGAAACAGTGAGGATTATAGAGCGGTGACTGTAACACACAATGAGAGCACAGTGAGACAGTGAGGATTATAGAGCGGTGAGTGTAACACACAATGAGAGCACAGTGAGAAAGTGAGGATTATAGAGCGGTGACTGTAACACACAATGAGAGCACAGTGAGACAGTGAGGATTATAGAGCGGTGACTGTAACACACAATGAGAGCACAGTGAGACAGTGAGGATTATAGAGCGGTGACTGTAACACACAATGAGAGCACAGTGAGACAGTGAGGATTATAGAGCGGTGACTGTAACACACAATGAGAGCACAGTGAGACAGTGAGGATTATAGAGCGGTGACTGTAACACACAGTGAGAGCACAGTGAGACAGTGAGGATTATAGAACGGTGAGTGTAACACAGAGTGAGAGCACAGTGAGACAGTGAGGATTATAGAGCGGTGACTGTAACACACAGTGAGAGCACAGTGAGACAGTGAGGATTATAGAGCGGTGACTGTAACACACAATGAGAGCACAGTGAGACAGTGAGGATTATAGAGCGGTAAGTGTAACACAGAGTGAGAGCACAGTGAGACAGTGAGGATTATAGAGCGGTGACTGTAACACAGAGTGAGAGCACAGTGAGACAGTGAGGATTATAGAGCGGTGACTGTAACACAGAGTGAGAGCACAGTGAGACAGTGAGGATTATAGAGCGGTGACTGTAACACAGAGTGAGAGCACAGTGAGACAGTGAGGATTATAGAGCAGTGACTGTAACACAGAGTGAGAGCACAGTGAGACAGTGAGGATTATAGAGCGGTGACTGTAACACACAGTGAGAGCACAGTGAGACAGTGAGGATTATAGAGCGGTGACTGTAACACAGAGTGAGAGCACAGTGAGACAGTGAGGATTATAGAGCGGTGACTGTAACACAGAGTGAGAGCACAGTGAGACAATGAGGATTATAGAGCAGTGACTGTAACACGCAATGAGAGCACAGTGAGACAATGAGGATTATCGAGCGGTGACTGTAACACACAATGAGAGCACAGTGAGACAATGAGGATTATAGCCCGGTGACTGTAACACAGAGTGAGAGCACAGTGAGACAATGAGGATTATAGAGCGGTGACTGTAACACACAATGAGAGCACAGTGAGACAATGAGGATTATAGACCGGTGACTGTAACACAGAGTGAGAGCACAGTGAGACAATGAGGATTATAGAGTGGTGACTGTAACACAGAGCGAGAGCACAGTGAGACAGTGAGGATTATAGAGCGGTGACTGTAACACAGTGAGAGCACAGTGAGACAGTGAGGATTATAGAACGGTGACTGTAACACAGAGTGAGAGCACAGTGAGACAGTGAGGATTATAGAGCGGTGACTGCAACACACAATGAGAGCACAGTGAGACAGTGAGGATTATAGAGCGGTGACTGTAACACAGAGCGAGAGCACAGTGAGACAGTGAGGATTATAGAGCGGTGACTGTAACACAGAGTGAGAGCACAGTGAGACAATGAGGATTATAGAGCGGTGACTGTAACACAGAGTGAGAGCACAGTGAGACAGTGAGGATTATCGAGCGGTGACTGTAACACAGTGAGAGCACATTGAGACAATGAGGACTATAGAGCGGTGACTGTAACACACAGTGAGAGCACAGTGAGACAGTGAGGATTATAGAGCGGTGACTGTAACACACAATGAGAGCACAGTGAGACAATGAGGATTATAGAGCGGTGACTGTAACACACAGTGAGAGCACAGTGAGACAGTGAGGATTATAGAGCGGTGAGTGTAACACAGAGTGAGAGCACTGTGAGACAGTGAGGATTATAGAGCGGTGACTGTAACACACAATGAGAGCACAGTGAGACAGTGAGGATTATAGAGCGGTGACTGTAACACACAATGAGAGCACAGTGAGACAGTGAGGATTATAGAGCGGTGAGTGTAACACAGAGTGAGAGCACAGTGAGACAGTGAGGATTATAGAGCGGTGACTGTAACACACAATGAGAGCACAGTGAGACAGTGAGGATTATAGAGCGGTGACGGTAACACACAATGAGAGCACAGTGAGACAGTGAGCATTATAGAGCGGTGACTGTAACACACAGTGAGAGCACAGTGAGACAGTGAGGATTATAGAGCGGTGACTGTAACACAGAGTGAGAGCACAGTGAGACAGTGAGGATTATAGAGCGGTGACTGTAACACACAATGAGAGCACAGTGAGACAGTGAGGATTATAGAGCGGTGACTGTAACACACAATGAGAGCACAGTGAGACAGTGAGGATTATAGAGCGGTGAGTGTAACACAGAGTGAGAGCACAGTGAGACAGTGAGGATTATAGAGCGGTGACTGTAACACAGAGTGAGAGCACAGTGAGACAGTGAGGGTTATAGAGCGGTGACTGTAACACAGTGAGAGCACAGTGAGACAATGAGGATTATAGAGCAGTGAGTGTAACACACAATGAGAGCACAGTGAGACAGTGAGGATTATAGAGCGGTGACTGTAACACACAATGAGAGCACAGTGAGACAGTGAGGATTATAGAGCGGTGACTGTAACACAGAGTGAGAGCACAGTGAGACAGTGAGGATTATAGAGCGGTGACTGAAACACACAATGAGAGCACAGTGAGACAATGAGGATTATAGAGCGGTGACTGTAACACAGAGTGAGAGCACAGTGAGACAGTGAGGATTATAGAGCGGTGACTGTAACACAGAGTGAGAGCACAGTGAGACAGTGAGGATTATAGAGCGGTGACTGTAACACAGAGTGAGAGCACAGTGAGACAGTGAGGATTATAGAGCGGTGACTGTAACACAGAGTGAGAGCACAGTGAGACAGTGAGGATTATAGAGCGGTGACTGTAACACACAGTGAGAGCACAGTGAGACAGTGAGGATTATAGAGCGGTGACTGTAACACACAATGAGAGCACAGTGAGACAGTGAGGATAATAGAGCGGTGACTGTAACACAGAGTGAGAGCACAGTGAGACAGTTAGGATTATAGAGCGGTGACTGTAACACAGAGTGAGAGCACAGTGGGACAGTGAGGATTATAGAGCGGTGACTGTAACACACAATGAGAGCACAGTGAGACAGTGAGGATTATAGAGCGGTGACTGTAACACACAATGAGAGCACAGTGAGACAGTGAGGATTATCGAGCAGTGACTGTAACACACAGTGAGAGCACAGTGAGACAGTGAGGATTATAGAGCGGTGACTGGAACACAGTGAGAGCACAGTGAGACAGTGAGGATTATAGAGCGGTGAGTGTAACACACAATGAGAGCACAGTGAGACAGTGAGGATTATAGAGTGGGGACTGTAACACAGAGTGAGAGCACAGTGAGACAGTGAGGATTATACAGCGGTGACTGGAACACAGTGAGAGCACAGTGAGACAGTGAGGATTATAGAGCGGTGAGTGTAACACACAATGAGAGCACAGTGAGACAGTGAGGATTATAGAGTGGTGACTGTAACACAGAGTGAGAGCACAGTGAGACAATGAGGATTATAGAGCAGTGACTGTAACACAGTGAGAGCACAGTGAGACAGTGAGGATTATAGAGCGGTGACTGTAACACACAGTGAGAGCACAGTGAGACAATGAGGATTATAGAGCGGTGAGTGTAACACACAGTGAGAGCACAGTGAGACAGTGAGGGTTATAGAGCAGTGACTGTAACACTGAGTGAGAGCACAGTGAGACAGTGAGGATTATAGAGCGGTGACTGTAACACACAGTGAGAGCACAGTGAGACAGTGAGGATTATAGAGCAGTGACTGTAACACAGAGTGAGAGCACAGTGAGACAGTGAGGATTATAGAGCGGTGACTGTAACACAGTGAGAGCACAGTGAGACAGTGAGGATTATAGAGCAGTGACTGTAACGCAGTGAGAGCACAGTGAGACAGTGAGGATTATAGAGCGGTGACTGTAACACAGTGAGAGCACAGTGAGACAGTGCGGATTATAGACCGGTGACTGTAACACACAATGAGAGCACAGTGAGACAATGAGGATTATAGAGCGGTGACTGTAACACACAATGAGAGCACAGTGAGACAGTGAGGATTATAGAGCGGTGACTGTAACACAGTGAGAGCACAGTGAGACAGTGAGGATTATAGAGCAGTGACTGTAACACACAGTGAGAGCACAGTGAGACAGTGAGGATTATCGACCGGTGACTGTAACACAGAGTGAGAGCACAGTGAGACAGTGCGGATTATAGAGCGGTGACTGTAACACAGTGAGAGCACAGTGAGACAGTGAGGATTATAGAGCGGTGACTGTAACACAGTGAGAGCACAGTGAGACAGTGAGTATTATAGAGCAGTGACTGTAACACAGAGTGAGAGCACAGTGAGACAGTGAGGATTATAGAGCGGTGACTGTAACACAGAGTGAGAGCACAGTGAGACAGTGAGGATTATAGAGCGGTGACTGTAACACACAGTGAGAGCACAGTGAGACAGTGAGGATTATAGAGCGGTGACTGTAACACACAATGAGAGCACAGTGAGACAGTGAGGATAATAGAGCGGTGACTGTAACACAGAGTGAGAGCACAGTGAGACAGTTAGGATTATAGAGCGGTGACTGTAACACAGAGTGAGAGCACAGTGGGACAGTGAGGATTATAGAGCGGTGACTGTAACACACAATGAGAGCACAGTGAGACAGTGAGGATTATAGAGCGGTGACTGTAACACACAATGAGAGCACAGTGAGACAGTGAGGATTATCGAGCAGTGACTGTAACACACAGTGAGAGCACAGTGAGACAGTGAGGATTATAGAGCGGTGACTGGAACACAGTGAGAGCACAGTGAGACAGTGAGGATTATAGAGCGGTGAGTGTAACACACAATGAGAGCACAGTGAGACAGTGAGGATTATAGAGTGGGGACTGTAACACAGAGTGAGAGCACAGTGAGACAGTGAGGATTATACAGCGGTGACTGGAACACAGTGAGAGCACAGTGAGACAGTGAGGATTATAGAGCGGTGAGTGTAACACACAATGAGAGCACAGTGAGACAGTGAGGATTATAGAGTGGTGACTGTAACACAGAGTGAGAGCACAGTGAGACAATGAGGATTATAGAGCAGTGACTGTAACACAGTGAGAGCACAGTGAGACAGTGAGGATTATAGAGCGGTGACTGTAACACACAGTGAGAGCACAGTGAGACAATGAGGATTATAGAGCGGTGAGTGTAACACACAGTGAGAGCACAGTGAGACAGTGAGGGTTATAGAGCAGTGACTGTAACACTGAGTGAGAGCACAGTGAGACAGTGAGGATTATAGAGCGGTGACTGTAACACACAGTGAGAGCACAGTGAGACAGTGAGGATTATAGAGCAGTGACTGTAACACAGAGTGAGAGCACAGTGAGACAGTGAGGATTATAGAGCGGTGACTGTAACACAGTGAGAGCACAGTGAGACAGTGAGGATTATAGAGCAGTGACTGTAACGCAGTGAGAGCACAGTGAGACAGTGAGGATTATAGAGCGGTGACTGTAACACAGTGAGAGCACAGTGAGACAGTGCGGATTATAGACCGGTGACTGTAACACACAATGAGAGCACAGTGAGACAATGAGGATTATAGAGCGGTGACTGTAACACACAATGAGAGCACAGTGAGACAGTGAGGATTATAGAGCGGTGACTGTAACACAGTGAGAGCACAGTGAGACAGTGAGGATTATAGAGCAGTGACTGTAACACACAGTGAGAGCACAGTGAGACAGTGAGGATTATCGACCGGTGACTGTAACACAGAGTGAGAGCACAGTGAGACAGTGCGGATTATAGAGCGGTGACTGTAACACAGTGAGAGCACAGTGAGACAGTGAGGATTATAGAGCGGTGACTGTAACACAGTGAGAGCACAGTGAGACAGTGAGTATTATAGAGCAGTGACTGTAACACAGAGTGAGAGCACAGTGAGACAGTGAGGATTATAGAGCGGGGACTGTAACACACAATGAGAGCACAGTGAGACAGTGAGGATTATAGAGCGGTGAGTGTAACACAGAGTGAGAGCACAGTGAGACAATGAGGATTATAGACCGGTGACTGTAACACAGAGTGAGAGCACAGTGAGACAGTGCGGATTATAGAGAGGTGACTGTAACACAGAGTGAGAGCACAGTGAGACAATGAGGATTATAGAGCGGTGACTGTAACACACAGTGAGAGCACAGTGAGACAGTGAGGATTATAGAGCGGTGACTGTAACACAGTGAGAGCACAGTGAGACAGTGAGGATTATAGACCGGTGACTGTAACACAGAGTGAGAGCACAGTGAGACAATGAGGATTATAGAGCGGTGAGTGTAACACACAATGAGAGCACAGTGAGACAATGAGGATTATAGAGCGGTGACTGTAACACACAGTGAGAGCACAGTGAGACAATGAGGATTATAGACCGGTGACTGTAACACAGAGTGAGAGCACAGTGAGACAGTGAGGATTATAGAGCGGTGACTGTAACACAGTGAGAGCACAGTGAGACAGTGAGGATTATAGAGCGGTGACTGTAACACAGTGAGTGTACAGTGAGACAGTGAGGATTATAGAGCGGTGACTGTAACACAGTGAGAGCACAGTGAGACAGTGAGGATTATAGAGCAGTGACTGTAACACACAGTGAGAGCACAGTGAGACAATGAGGATTATAGAGCGGTGACTGTAACACAGAGTGAGAGCACAGTGAGACAGTGAGGATTATAGAGCAGTGACTGTAACACACAGTGAGAGCACAGTGAGACAATGAGGATTATAGACCGGTGACTGTAACACAGAGTGAGAGCACAGTGAGTCAATGAGGATTATAGAGCGGTGACTGTAACACACAGTGAGAGCACAGTGAGACAGTGAGGATTATAGAGCGGTGAGTGTAACACAGTGAGAGCACAGTGAGACAGTGAGGATTATAGAGCGGTGACTGTAACACAGTGAGAGCACAGTGAGACAGTGAGGATTATAGAGCGGTGACTGTAACACAGAGTGAGAGCACAGTGAGAGAGTGAGGATTATAGAGCGGTGACTGTAACACAGTGAGAGCACAGTGAGACAGTGAGGATTATAGAGCGGTGACTGTAACACAGAGTGAGAGCACAGTGAGACAGTGAGGATTATATAGCGGTGACTGTAACACACAATGAGAGCACAGTGAGACAGTGAGGATTATAGAGCGGTGACTGTAACACAGAGCGAGAGCACAGTGAGACAGTGAGGATTATAGAGCGGTGACTGTAACACAGTGTGAGAGCACAGTGAGACAATGAGGATTATAGAGCGGTGACTGTAACACAGAGTGAGAGCACAGTGAGACAGTGAGGATTATAGAGCGGTGACTGTAACACAGTGAGAGCACAGTGAGACAATGAGGATTATAGACCGGTGACTGTAACACACAATGAGAGCACAGTGAGACACTGAGGATTATAGAGCGGTGAGTGTAACACAGAGTGAGAGCACAGTGAGACAATGAGGATTATAGACCGGTGACTGTAACACAGAGTGAGAGCACAGTGAGACAGTGCGGATTATAGAGAGGTGACTGTAACACAGAGTGAGAGCACAGTGAGACAATGAGGATTATAGAGCGGTGACTGTAACACACAGTGAGAGCACAGTGAGACAGTGAGGATTATAGAGCGGTGACTGTAACACAGTGAGAGCACAGTGAGACAGTGAGGATTATAGACCGGTGACTGTAACACAGAGTGAGAGCACAGTGAGACAATGAGGATTATAGAGCGGTGAGTGTAACACACAATGAGAGCACAGTGAGACAATGAGGATTATAGAGCGGTGACTGTAACACACAGTGAGAGCACAGTGAGACAATGAGGATTATAGACCGGTGACTGTAACACAGAGTGAGAGCACAGTGAGACAGTGAGGATTATAGAGCGGAGACTGTAACACAGTGAGAGCACAGTGAGACAGTGAGGATTATAGAGCGGTGACTGTAACACAGTGAGAGCACAGTGAGACAGTGAGGATTATAGAGCGGTGACTGTAACACAGTGAGAGCACAGTGAGACAGTGAGGATTATAGAGCAGTGACTGTAACACACAGTGAGAGCACAGTGAGACAATGAGGATTATAGAGCGGTGACTGTAACACACAGTGAGAGCACAGTGAGACAGTGAGGATTATAGAGCAGTGACTGTAACACACAGTGAGAGCACAGTGAGACAATGAGGATTATAGACCGGTGACTGTAACACAGAGTGAGAGCACAGTGAGACAATGAGGATTATAGAGCGGTGACTGTAACACACAGTGAGAGCACAGTGAGACAGTGAGGATTATAGAGCGGTGAGTGTAACACAGTGAGAGCACAGTGAGACAGTGAGGATTATAGAGCGGTGACTGTAACACAGTGAGAGCACAGTGAGACAGTGACGATTATAGAGCGGTGACTGTAACACACAGTGAGAGCACAGTGAGACAGTGAGGATTATAGAGCGGTGACTGTAACACAGAGTGAGAGCACAGTGAGACAGTGAGGATTATAGAGCGGTGACTGTAACACAGAGTGAGAGCACAGTGAGACAATGAGGATTATAGAGCAGTGACTGTAACACACAATGAGAGCACAGTGAGACAATGAGGATTATAGAGCGGTGACTGTAACACACAATGAGAGCACAGTGAGACAATGAGGATTATAGACCGGTGAGTGTAACACAGAGTGAGAGCACAGTGAGACAGTGAGGATTATAGAGCGGTGACTGTAACACACAATGAGAGCACAGTGAGACAGTGAGGATTATAGAGCGGTGACGGTAACACACAATGAGAGCACAGTGAGACAGTGAGCATTATAGAGCGGTGACTGTAACACACAGTGAGAGCACAGTGAGACAGTGAGGATTATAGAGCGGTGACTGTAACACAGAGTGAGAGCACAGTGAGACAGTGAGGATTATAGAGCGGTGACTGTAACACACAATGAGAGCACAGTGAGACAGTGAGGATTATAGAGCGGTGACTGTAACACACAATGAGAGCACAGTGAGACAGTGAGGATTATAGAGCGGTGAGTGTAACACAGAGTGAGAGCACAGTGAGACAGTGAGGATTATAGAGCGGTGACTGTAACACAGAGTGAGAGCACAGTGAGACAGTGAGGGTTATAGAGCGGTGACTGTAACACAGTGAGAGCACAGTGAGACAATGAGGATTATAGAGCAGTGAGTGTAACACACAATGAGAGCACAGTGAGACAGTGAGGATTATAGAGCGGTGACTGTAACACACAATGAGAGCACAGTGAGACAGTGAGGATTATAGAGCGGTGACTGTAACACAGAGTGAGAGCACAGTGAGACAGTGAGGATTATAGAGCGGTGACTGTAACACACAATGAGAGCACAGTGAGACAATGAGGATTATAGAGCGGTGACTGTAACACAGAGTGAGAGCACAGTGAGACAGTGAGGATTATAGAGCGGTGACTGTAACACAGAGTGAGAGCACAGTGAGACAGTGAGGATTATAGAGCGGTGACTGTAACACAGAGTGAGAGCACAGTGAGACAGTGAGGATTATAGAGCGGTGACTGTAACACAGAGTGAGAGCACAGTGAGACAGTGAGGATTATAGAGCGGTGACTGTAACACACAGTGAGAGCACAGTGAGACAGTGAGGATTATAGAGCGGTGACTGTAACACACAATGAGAGCACAGTGAGACAGTGAGGATAATAGAGCGGTGACTGTAACACAGAGTGAGAGCACAGTGAGACAGTGAGGATTATAGAGCGGTGACTGTAACACAGAGTGAGAGCACAGTGGGACAGTGAGGATTATAGAGCGGTGACTGTAACACACAATGAGAGCACAGTGAGACAGTGAGGATTATAGAGCGGTGACTGTAACACACAATGAGAGCACAGTGAGACAGTGAGGATTATCGAGCAGTGACTGTAACACACAGTGAGAGCACAGTGAGACAGTGAGGATTATAGAGCGGTGACTGGAACACAGTGAGAGCACAGTGAGACAGTGAGGATTATAGAGCGGTGAGTGTAACACACAATGAGAGCACAGTGAGACAGTGAGGATTATAGAGTGGGGACTGTAACACAGAGTGAGAGCACAGTGAGACAGTGAGGATTATACAGCGGTGACTGGAACACAGTGAGAGCACAGTGAGACAGTGAGGATTATAGAGCGGTGAGTGTAACACACAATGAGAGCACAGTGAGACAGTGAGGATTATAGAGTGGTGACTGTAACACAGAGTGAGAGCACAGTGAGACAATGAGGATTATAGAGCAGTGACTGTAACACAGTGAGAGCACAGTGAGACAGTGAGGATTATAGAGCGGTGACTGTAACACACAGTGAGAGCACAGTGAGACAATGAGGATTATAGAGCGGTGAGTGTAACACACAGTGAGAGCACAGTGAGACAGTGAGGGTTATAGAGCAGTGACTGTAACACTGAGTGAGAGCACAGTGAGACAGTGAGGATTATAGAGCGGTGACTGTAACACACAGTGAGAGCACAGTGAGACAGTGAGGATTATAGAGCAGTGACTGTAACACAGAGTGAGAGCACAGTGAGACAGTGAGGATTATAGAGCGGTGACTGTAACACAGTGAGAGCACAGTGAGACAGTGAGGATTATAGAGCAGTGACTGTAACGCAGTGAGAGCACAGTGAGACAGTGAGGATTATAGAGCGGTGACTGTAACACAGTGAGAGCACAGTGAGACAGTGCGGATTATAGACCGGTGACTGTAACACACAATGAGAGCACAGTGAGACAATGAGGATTATAGAGCGGTGACTGTAACACACAATGAGAGCACAGTGAGACAGTGAGGATTATAGAGCGGTGACTGTAACACAGTGAGAGCACAGTGAGACAGTGAGGATTATAGAGCAGTGACTGTAACACACAGTGAGAGCACAGTGAGACAGTGAGGATTATCGACCGGTGACTGTAACACAGAGTGAGAGCACAGTGAGACAGTGCGGATTATAGAGCGGTGACTGTAACACAGTGAGAGCACAGTGAGACAGTGAGGATTATAGAGCGGTGACTGTAACACAGTGAGAGCACAGTGAGACAGTGAGTATTATAGAGCAGTGACTGTAACACAGAGTGAGAGCACAGTGAGACAGTGAGGATTATAGAGCGGGGACTGTAACACACAATGAGAGCACAGTGAGACAGTGAGGATTATAGAGCGGTGAGTGTAACACAGAGTGAGAGCACAGTGAGACAATGAGGATTATAGACCGGTGACTGTAACACAGAGTGAGAGCACAGTGAGACAGTGCGGATTATAGAGAGGTGACTGTAACACAGAGTGAGAGCACAGTGAGACAATGAGGATTATAGAGCGGTGACTGTAACACACAGTGAGAGCACAGTGAGACAGTGAGGATTATAGAGCGGTGACTGTAACACAGTGAGAGCACAGTGAGACAGTGAGGATTATAGACCGGTGACTGTAACACAGAGTGAGAGCACAGTGAGACAATGAGGATTATAGAGCGGTGAGTGTAACACACAATGAGAGCACAGTGAGACAATGAGGATTATAGAGCGGTGACTGTAACACACAGTGAGAGCACAGTGAGACAATGAGGATTATAGACCGGTGACTGTAACACAGAGTGAGAGCACAGTGAGACAGTGAGGATTATAGAGCGGTGACTGTAACACAGTGAGAGCACAGTGAGACAGTGAGGATTATAGAGCGGTGACTGTAACACAGTGAGTGTACAGTGAGACAGTGAGGATTATAGAGCGGTGACTGTAACACAGTGAGAGCACAGTGAGACAGTGAGGATTATAGAGCAGTGACTGTAACACACAGTGAGAGCACAGTGAGACAATGAGGATTATAGAGCGGTGACTGTAACACAGAGTGAGAGCACAGTGAGACAGTGAGGATTATAGAGCAGTGACTGTAACACACAGTGAGAGCACAGTGAGACAATGAGGATTATAGACCGGTGACTGTAACACAGAGTGAGAGCACAGTGAGTCAATGAGGATTATAGAGCGGTGACTGTAACACACAGTGAGAGCACAGTGAGACAGTGAGGATTATAGAGCGGTGAGTGTAACACAGTGAGAGCACAGTGAGACAGTGAGGATTATAGAGCGGTGACTGTAACACAGTGAGAGCACAGTGAGACAGTGAGGATTATAGAGCGGTGACTGTAACACAGAGTGAGAGCACAGTGAGAGAGTGAGGATTATAGAGCGGTGACTGTAACACAGTGAGAGCACAGTGAGACAGTGAGGATTATAGAGCGGTGACTGTAACACAGAGTGAGAGCACAGTGAGACAGTGAGGATTATATAGCGGTGACTGTAACACACAATGAGAGCACAGTGAGACAGTGAGGATTATAGAGCGGTGACTGTAACACAGAGCGAGAGCACAGTGAGACAGTGAGGATTATAGAGCGGTGACTGTAACACAGTGTGAGAGCACAGTGAGACAATGAGGATTATAGAGCGGTGACTGTAACACAGAGTGAGAGCACAGTGAGACAGTGAGGATTATAGAGCGGTGACTGTAACACAGTGAGAGCACAGTGAGACAATGAGGATTATAGACCGGTGACTGTAACACACAATGAGAGCACAGTGAGACACTGAGGATTATAGAGCGGTGAGTGTAACACAGAGTGAGAGCACAGTGAGACAATGAGGATTATAGACCGGTGACTGTAACACAGAGTGAGAGCACAGTGAGACAGTGCGGATTATAGAGAGGTGACTGTAACACAGAGTGAGAGCACAGTGAGACAATGAGGATTATAGAGCGGTGACTGTAACACACAGTGAGAGCACAGTGAGACAGTGAGGATTATAGAGCGGTGACTGTAACACAGTGAGAGCACAGTGAGACAGTGAGGATTATAGACCGGTGACTGTAACACAGAGTGAGAGCACAGTGAGACAATGAGGATTATAGAGCGGTGAGTGTAACACACAATGAGAGCACAGTGAGACAATGAGGATTATAGAGCGGTGACTGTAACACACAGTGAGAGCACAGTGAGACAATGAGGATTATAGACCGGTGACTGTAACACAGAGTGAGAGCACAGTGAGACAGTGAGGATTATAGAGCGGTGACTGTAACACAGTGAGAGCACAGTGAGACAGTGAGGATTATAGAGCGGTGACTGTAACACAGTGAGAGCACAGTGAGACAGTGAGGATTATAGAGCGGTGACTGTAACACAGTGAGAGCACAGTGAGACAGTGAGGATTATAGAGCAGTGACTGTAACACACAGTGAGAGCACAGTGAGACAATGAGGATTATAGAGCGGTGACTGTAACACACAGTGAGAGCACAGTGAGACAGTGAGGATTATAGAGCAGTGACTGTAACACACAGTGAGAGCACAGTGAGACAATGAGGATTATAGACCGGTGACTGTAACACAGAGTGAGAGCACAGTGAGACAATGAGGATTATAGAGCGGTGACTGTAACACACAGTGAGAGCACAGTGAGACAGTGAGGATTATAGAGCGGTGAGTGTAACACAGTGAGAGCACAGTGAGACAGTGAGGAGTATAGAGCGGTGACTGTAACACAGTGAGAGCACAGTGAGACAGTGAGGATTATAGAGCGGTGACTGTAACACACAGTGAGAGCACAGTGAGACAGTGAGGATTATAGAGCGGTGACTGTAACACAGAGTGAGAGCACAGTGAGACAGTGAGGATTATAGAGCGGTGACTGTAACACAGAGTGAGAGCACAGTGAGACAATGAGGATTATAGAGCAGTGACTGTAACACACAATGAGAGCACAGTGAGACAATGAGGATTATAGAGCGGTGACTGTAACACACAATGAGAGCACAGTGAGACAATGAGGATTATAGACCGGTGACTGTAACACAGAGTGAGAGCACAGTGAGACAATGAGGATTATAGAGCGGTGACTGTAACACACAATGAGAGCACAGTGAGACAATGAGGATTATAGACCGGTGACTGTAACACAGAGTGAGAGCACAGTGAGACAATGAGGATTATAGAGTGGTGACTGTAACACAGAGCGAGAGCACAGTGAGACAGTGAGGATTATAGAGCGGTGACTGTAACACAGTGAGAGCACAGTGAGACAGTGAGGATTATAGAACGGTAACTGTAACACAGAGTGAGAGCACAGTGAGACAGTGAGGATTATAGAGCGGTGACTGTAACACACAATGAGAGCACAGTGAGACAGTGAGGATTATAGAGCGGTGACTGTAACACAGAGCGAGAGCACAGTGAGACAGTGAGGATTATAGAGCGGTGACTGTAACACAGAGTGAGAGCACAGTGAGACAATGAGGATAATAGAGCGGTGACTGTAACACAGAGTGAGAGCACAGTGAGACAGTGAGGATTATCGAGCGGTGACTGTAACACAGTGAGAGCACAGTGAGACAATGAGGACTATAGAGCGGTGACTGTAACACACAGTGAGAGCACAGTGAGACAGTGAGGATTATAGAGCGGTGACTGTAACACACAATGAGAGCACAGTGAGACAATGAGGATTATAGATCGGTGACTGTAACACACAATGAGAGCACAGTGAGACAATGAGGATTATAGAGCGGTGACTGTAACACACAATGAGAGCACAGTGAGACAGTGAGGATTATAGAGCGGTGAGTGTAACACACAGTGAGAGCACAGTGAGACAATGAGGATTATAGAGCGGTGACTGTAACACACAATGAGAGCACAGTGAGACAGTGAGGATTATAGAGCGGTGAGTGTAACACACAGTGAGAGCACAGTGAGACAGTGAGGATTATAGAGCAGTGACTGTAACACAGAGGGAGAGCGCCGTGAGACAGTGAGGATTATAGAGCGGTGACTGTAACACACAATGATAGCACAGTGAGACAGTGAGGATTATAGAGCGGTGTGCGTAACACACAATGAGAGCACAGTGAGACAGTGAGGATTATAGAGCAGTGACTGTAACACAGAGTGAGAGCACAGTGAGACAGTGAGGATTATACAGCGGTGAATGTAACACACAGTGAGAGCACAGTGAGACAATGAGGATTATAGAGCGGTGACTGTAACACACAATGAGAGCACAGTGAGACAGTGAGGATTATAGAGCGGTGACTGTAACACAGAGTGAGAGCACAGTGAGACAGTGAGGATTATAGAGCGGTGACTGTAACACACAATGAGAGCACAGTGAGACAGTGAGGATTATAGAGCGGTGACTGTAACACACAATGAGAGCACAGTGAGACAGTGAGGATTATAGAGCGGTGACTGTAACACAGTGAGAGCACAGTGAGACAGTGAGGATTATAGAGCGGTGACTGTAACACACAATGAGAGCACAGTGAGACAGTGAGGTTTATAGAGCGGTGAGTGTAACACACAATGAGAGCACAGTGAGACAGTGAGGATTATAGAGCGGTGAGTGTAACACACAATGAGAGCACAGTGAGACAGTGAGGATTATAGAGCGGTGAGTGTAACACACAATGAGAGCACAGTGAGACAGTGAGGATTATAGAGCAGTGACTGTAACACAGAGTGAGAGCACAGTGAGACAGTGAGGATTATAGAGCGGTGACTGTAACACACAATGAGAGCACAGTGAGACAGTGAGGATTATAGAGCGGTGAGTGTAACACAGAGTGAGAGCACAGTGAGACAGTGTGGATTATAGAGCGGTGACTGTAACACACAATGAGAGCAAAGTGAAACAGTGAGGATTATAGAGCGGTGACTGTAACACAGAGTGAGAGCACAGTGAGACAATGAGGATTATAGAGCGGTGACTGTAACACACAATGAGAGCACTTTGAAACAGTGAGGATTATAGAGCGGTGACTGTAACACACAATGAGAGCACAGTGAGACAGTGAGGATTATAGAGCGGTGAGTGTAACACACAATGAGAGCACAGTGAGAAAGTGAGGATTATAGAGCGGTGACTGTAACACACAATGAGAGCACAGTGAGACAGTGAGGATTATAGAGCGGTGACTGTAACACACAATGAGAGCACAGTGAGACAGTGAGGATTATAGAGCGGTGACTGTAACACACAATGAGAGCACAGTGAGACAGTGAGGATTATAGAGCGGTGACTGTAACACACAATGAGAGCACAGTGAGACAGTGAGGATTATAGAGCGGTGACTGTAACACACAGTGAGAGCACAGTGAGACAGTGAGGATTATAGAACGGTGAGTGTAACACAGAGTGAGAGCACAGTGAGACAGTGAGGATTATAGAGCGGTGACTGTAACACACAGTGAGAGCACAGTGAGACAGTGAGGATTATAGAGCGGTGACTGTAACACACAATGAGAGCACAGTGAGACAGTGAGGATTATAGAGCGGTAAGTGTAACACAGAGTGAGAGCACAGTGAGACAGTTAGGATTATAGAGCGGTGACTGTAACACAGAGTGAGAGCACAGTGAGACAGTGAGGATTATAGAGCGGTGACTGTAACACAGAGTGAGAGCACAGTGAGACAGTGAGGATTATAGAGCGGTGACTGTAACACAGAGTGAGAGCACAGTGAGACAGTGAGGATTATAGAGCAGTGACTGTAACACAGAGTGAGAGCACAGTGAGACAGTGAGGATTATAGAGCGGTGACTGTAACACACAGTGAGAGCACAGTGAGACAGTGAGGATTATAGAGCGGTGAGTGTAACACACAGTGAGAGCACAGTGAGACAGTGAGGATTATAGAGCAGCGACTGTAACACAGAGGGAGAGCACAGTGAGACAGTGAGGATTATAGAGCGGTGACTGTAACACACAATGAGAGCACAGTGAGACAGTGAGGATTATAGAGCGGTGACTGTAACACACAATGGGAGCACAGTGAGACAGTGAGGATTATAGAGCGGTGAGTGTAACACACAATGAGAGCACAGTGAGACAGTGAGGATTATAGAGCGGTGACTGTAACACAGAGTGAGAGCACAGTGAGAAGTGAGGATTATAGAGCGGTGACTGTAACACAGAGTGAGAGCACAGTGAGACAGTGAGGATTATAGAGCAGTGACTGTAACACAGAGTGAGAGCACAGTGAGACAGTGAGGATTATAGAGCAGTGACTGTAACACAGAGTGAGAGCACAGTGAGACAGTGAGGATTATAGAGCGGTGACTGTAACACACAATGAGAGCACAGTGAGACAATGAGGATTCTAGAGCGGTGACTGTAACACAGTGAGAGCACAGTGAGACAATGAGGATTATAGAGCGGTGACTGTAACACACAGTGAGAGCACAGTGAGACAGTGAGGATTATAGAGCAGTGACTGTAACACAGTGAGAGCACAGTGAGACAATGAGGATTATAGAGCGGTGACGGTAACACAGTGAGAGCACAGTGAGACAGTGAGGATTATAGAGCGGTGACTGTAACACAGTGAGAGCACAGTGAGACAGTGAGGATTATAGAGCGGTGACTGTAACACACAATGAGAGCACAGTGAGACAATGAGGATTATAGAGCAGTGACTGTAACACACAATGAGAGCACAGTGAGACAATGAGGATTATAGAGCGGTGACTGTAACACACAGTGAGAGCACAGTGAGACAGTGAGGATTATAGAGCAGTGACTGTAACACACAATGAGAGCACAGTGAGACAATGAGGATTATAGAGCGGTGACTGTAACACACAATGAGAGCACAGTGAGACAATGAGGATAAAAGAGCGGTGACTGTAACACACAGTGAGAGCACAGTGAGACAATGAGGATTATAGAGCAGTGACTGTAACACACAATGAGAGCACAGTGAGACAGTGAGGATTATAGAGCGGTGACTGTAACACAGTGAGAGCACAGTGAGACAGTGAGGATTATAGAGCGGTGACTGTAACACAGTGAGAGCACAGTGAGACAGTGAGGATTATAGAGCGGTGACTGTAACACAGTGAGAGCACAGTGAGACAGTGCGGATTATAGACCGGTGACTGTAACACACAATGAGAGCACAGTGAGACAATGAGGATCATAGAGCGGTGACTGTAACACACAATGAGAGCACAGTGAGACAGTGAGGATTATAGAGCGGTGACTGTAACACAGTGAGAGCACAGTGAGACCGTGAGGATTATAGAGCAGTGACTGTAACACACAGTGAGAGCACAGTGAGACAGTGAGGATTATAGACCGGTGACTGTAACACAGAGTGAGAACACAGTGAGACAGTGAGGATTATAGAGCGGTGACTGTAACACACAGTGAGAGCACAGTGAGACAGTGAGGATTATAGAGCGGTGAGTGTAACACAGAGTGAGAGCACAGTGAGACAATGAGGATTATAGACCGGTGACTGTAACACAGAGTGAGAGCACAGTGAGACAGTGCGGATTATAGAGAGGTGACTGTAACACAGAGTGAGAGCACAGTGAGACAATGAGGATTATAGAGCGGTGACTGTAACACACAGTGAGAGCACAGTGAGACAGTGAGGATCATAGAGCGGTGACTGTAACACAGTGAGAGCACAGTGAGACAGTGAGGATTGTAGACCGGTGACTGTAACACAGAGTGAGAGCACAGTGAGACAATGAGGATAATAGAGCGGTGAGTGTAACACACAATGAGAGCACAGTGAGACAATGAGGATTATAGAGCGGTGACTGTAACACACAGTGAGAGCACAGTGAGACAATGAGGATTATAGACCGGTGACTGTAACACAGAGTGAGAGCACAGTGAGACAGTGAGGATTATAGAGCGGTGACTGTAACACAGTGAGAGCACAGTGAGACAGTGAGGATTATAGAGCGGTGACTGTAACACAGTGAGAGCACAGTGAGACAGTGAGGATTATAGAGCGGTGACTGTAACACAGTGAGAGCACAGTGAGACAGTGAGGATTATAGAGCAGTGACTGTAACACACAGTGAGAGCACAGTGAGACAATGAGGATTATAGAGCGGTGACTGTAACACACAGTGAGAGCACAGTGAGACAGTGAGGATTATAGAGCAGTGACTGTAACACACAGTGAGAGCACAGTGAGACAATGAGGATTATGGACCGGTGACTGTAACACAGAGTGAGAGCACAGTGAGACAATGAGGATTATAGAGCGGTGACTGTAACACACAGTGAGAGCACAGTGAGACAGTGAGGATTATAGAGCGGTGACTGTAACACAGTGAGAGCACAGTGAGACAGTGAGGATTATAGAGCGGTGACTGTAACACAGTGAGAGCACAGTGAGACAGTGAGGATTATAGAGCGGTGACTGTAACACAGAGTGAGAGCACAGTGAGAGAGTGACGATTATAGAGCGGTGACTGTAACACAGTGAGAGCACAGTGAGACAGTGAGGATTATAGAGCGGTGACTGTAACACAGAGTGAGAGCACAGTGAGACAGTGAGGATTATAGACCGGTGACTGTAACACACAATGAGAGCACAGTGAGACAGTGAGGATTATAGAGCGGTGACTGTAACACAGAGCGAGAGCACAATGAGACAGTGAGGATTATAGAGCGGTGACTGTAACACAGAGTGAGAGCACAGTGAGACAATGAGGATTATAGAGCGGTGACTGTAACACAGAGTGAGAGCACAGTGAGACAGTTAGGATTATAGAGCGGTGACTGTAACACAGAGTGAGAGCACAGTGAGACAGTGAGGATTATAGAGCGGTGACTGTAACACAGAGTGAGAGCACAGTGAGACAGTGAGGATTATAGAGCGGTGACTGTAACACAGAGTGAGAGCACAGTGAGACAGTGAGGATTATAGAGCAGTGACTGTAACACAGAGTGAGAGCACAGTGAGACAGTGAGGATTATAGAGCGGTGACTGTAACACACAGTGAGAGCACAGTGAGACAGTGAGGATTATAGAGCGGTGAGTGTAACACACAGTGAGAGCACAGTGAGACAGTGAGGATTATAGAGCAGCGACTGTAACACAGAGGGAGAGCACAGTGAGACAGTGAGGATTATAGAGCGGTGACTGTAACACACAATGAGAGCACAGTGAGACAGTGAGGATTATAGAGCGGTGACTGTAACACACAATGGGAGCACAGTGAGACAGTGAGGATTATAGAGCGGTGAGTGTAACACACAATGAGAGCACAGTGAGACAGTGAGGATTATAGAGCGGTGACTGTAACACAGAGTGAGAGCACAGTGAGAAGTGAGGATTATAGAGCGGTGACTGTAACACAGAGTGAGAGCACAGTGAGACAGTGAGGATTATAGAGCAGTGACTGTAACACAGAGTGAGAGCACAGTGAGACAGTGAGGATTATAGAGCAGTGACTGTAACACAGAGTGAGAGCACAGTGAGACAGTGAGGATTATAGAGCGGTGACTGTAACACACAATGAGAGCACAGTGAGACAATGAGGATTCTAGAGCGGTGACTGTAACACAGTGAGAGCACAGTGAGACAATGAGGATTATAGAGCGGTGACTGTAACACACAGTGAGAGCACAGTGAGACAGTGAGGATTATAGAGCAGTGACTGTAACACAGTGAGAGCACAGTGAGACAATGAGGATTATAGAGCGGTGACGGTAACACAGTGAGAGCACAGTGAGACAGTGAGGATTATAGAGCGGTGACTGTAACACAGTGAGAGCACAGTGAGACAGTGAGGATTATAGAGCGGTGACTGTAACACACAATGAGAGCACAGTGAGACAATGAGGATTATAGAGCAGTGACTGTAACACACAATGAGAGCACAGTGAGACAATGAGGATTATAGAGCGGTGACTGTAACACACAGTGAGAGCACAGTGAGACAGTGAGGATTATAGAGCAGTGACTGTAACACACAATGAGAGCACAGTGAGACAATGAGGATTATAGAGCGGTGACTGTAACACACAATGAGAGCACAGTGAGACAATGAGGATAAAAGAGCGGTGACTGTAACACACAGTGAGAGCACAGTGAGACAATGAGGATTATAGAGCAGTGACTGTAACACACAATGAGAGCACAGTGAGACAGTGAGGATTATAGAGCGGTGACTGTAACACAGTGAGAGCACAGTGAGACAGTGAGGATTATAGAGCGGTGACTGTAACACAGTGAGAGCACAGTGAGACAGTGAGGATTATAGAGCGGTGACTGTAACACAGTGAGAGCACAGTGAGACAGTGCGGATTATAGACCGGTGACTGTAACACACAATGAGAGCACAGTGAGACAATGAGGATCATAGAGCGGTGACTGTAACACACAATGAGAGCACAGTGAGACAGTGAGGATTATAGAGCGGTGACTGTAACACAGTGAGAGCACAGTGAGACCGTGAGGATTATAGAGCAGTGACTGTAACACACAGTGAGAGCACAGTGAGACAGTGAGGATTATAGACCGGTGACTGTAACACAGAGTGAGAACACAGTGAGACAGTGAGGATTATAGAGCGGTGACTGTAACACACAGTGAGAGCACAGTGAGACAGTGAGGATTATAGAGCGGTGAGTGTAACACAGAGTGAGAGCACAGTGAGACAATGAGGATTATAGACCGGTGACTGTAACACAGAGTGAGAGCACAGTGAGACAGTGCGGATTATAGAGAGGTGACTGTAACACAGAGTGAGAGCACAGTGAGACAATGAGGATTATAGAGCGGTGACTGTAACACACAGTGAGAGCACAGTGAGACAGTGAGGATCATAGAGCGGTGACTGTAACACAGTGAGAGCACAGTGAGACAGTGAGGATTGTAGACCGGTGACTGTAACACAGAGTGAGAGCACAGTGAGACAATGAGGATAATAGAGCGGTGAGTGTAACACACAATGAGAGCACAGTGAGACAATGAGGATTATAGAGCGGTGACTGTAACACACAGTGAGAGCACAGTGAGACAATGAGGATTATAGACCGGTGACTGTAACACAGAGTGAGAGCACAGTGAGACAGTGAGGATTATAGAGCGGTGACTGTAACACAGTGAGAGCACAGTGAGACAGTGAGGATTATAGAGCGGTGACTGTAACACAGTGAGAGCACAGTGAGACAGTGAGGATTATAGAGCGGTGACTGTAACACAGTGAGAGCACAGTGAGACAGTGAGGATTATAGAGCAGTGACTGTAACACACAGTGAGAGCACAGTGAGACAATGAGGATTATAGAGCGGTGACTGTAACACACAGTGAGAGCACAGTGAGACAGTGAGGATTATAGAGCAGTGACTGTAACACACAGTGAGAGCACAGTGAGACAATGAGGATTATGGACCGGTGACTGTAACACAGAGTGAGAGCACAGTGAGACAATGAGGATTATAGAGCGGTGACTGTAACACACAGTGAGAGCACAGTGAGACAGTGAGGATTATAGAGCGGTGACTGTAACACAGTGAGAGCACAGTGAGACAGTGAGGATTATAGAGCGGTGACTGTAACACAGTGAGAGCACAGTGAGACAGTGAGGATTATAGAGCGGTGACTGTAACACAGAGTGAGAGCACAGTGAGAGAGTGACGATTATAGAGCGGTGACTGTAACACAGTGAGAGCACAGTGAGACAGTGAGGATTATAGAGCGGTGACTGTAACACAGAGTGAGAGCACAGTGAGACAGTGAGGATTATAGACCGGTGACTGTAACACACAATGAGAGCACAGTGAGACAGTGAGGATTATAGAGCGGTGACTGTAACACAGAGCGAGAGCACAATGAGACAGTGAGGATTATAGAGCGGTGACTGTAACACAGAGTGAGAGCACAGTGAGACAATGAGGATTATAGAGCGGTGACTGTAACACAGAGTGAGAGCACAGTGAGACAGTGAGGATTATAGAGCGGTGACTGTAACACAGTGAGAGCACAGTGAGACAATGAGGATTATAGAGCGGTGACTGTAACACACAGTGAGAGCACAGTGAGACAGTGAGGATTATAGACCGGTGACTGTAACACAGAGTGAGAGCACAGTGAGACAGTGAGGATTATAGAGCGGTGACTGTAACACAGAGTGAGAGCACAGTGAGACAATGAGGATTATAGAGCAGTGACTGTAACACACAATGAGAGCACAGTGAGACAATGAGGATTATAGAGCGGTGACTGTAACACAGAGCGAGAGCACAGTGAGACAGTGAGGATTATAGAGCGGTGACTGTAACACAGTGAGAGCACAGTGAGACAGTGAGGATTATAGAGCGGTGACTGTAACACAGAGTGAGAGCACAGTGAGACAGTGAGGATTATAGAGCGGTGACTGTAACACACAATGAGAGCACAGTGAGACAGTGAGGATTATAGAGCGGTGACTGTAACACAGAGTGAGAGCACAGTGAGACAGTGAGGATTATAGAGCGGTGAGTGTAACACACAGTGAGAGCACAGTGAGACAGTGAGGATTATAGAGCGGTGACTGTAACACAGAGTGAGTGCACAGTGTGACAGTGAGGATAATAGAGCGGTGACTGTAACACACAATGAGAGCACAGTGAGACAGTGAGGATTATAGAGCGGTGACTGTAACACAGAGTGAGAGCACAGTGAGACAATGAGGATTATAGAGCGGTGACTGTAACACAGAGTGAGAGCACAGTGAGACAGTGAGGATTATAGAGCGGTGACTGTAACACAGTGAGAGCACATTGAGACAATGAGGACTATAGAGCGGTGACTGTAACACAGAGTGAGAGCACAGTGAGACAGTGAGGATTATAGAGCGGTGACTGTAACACAGAGTGAGAGCACAGTGAGACAGTGAGGATTATAGAGCGGTGAGTGTAACACACAGTGAGAGCACAGTGAGACAGTGAGGATTATAGAGCAGTGACTGTAACACAGAGGGAGAGCACAGTGAGACAGTGAGGATTATAGAGCGGTGACTGTAACACACAGTGAGAGCACAGTGAGACAATGAGGATTATAGAGCGGTGACTGTAACACACAGTGAGAGCACAGTGAGACAATGAGGATTATAGAGCGGTGACGGTAACACACAATGAGAGCACAGTGAGACAGTGAGGATTATAGAGCGGTGAGTGTAACACACAGTGAGAGCACAGTGACACAGTGAGGATTATAGAGCAGTGACTGTAACACAGAGGGAGAGCACAGTGAGACAGTGAGGATTATAGAGCGGTGACTGTAACACACAATGAGAGCACAGTGAGACAGTGAGGATTATAGAGCGGTGACTGTAACACACAATGGGAGCACAGTGAGACAGTGAGGATTATAGAGCGGTGAGTGTAACACACAATGAGAGCACAGTGAGACAGTGAGGATTATAGAGCGGTGACTGTAACACAGAGTGAGAGCACAGTGAGAAGTGAGGATTATAGAGCGGTGACTGTAACACAGAGTGAGAGCACAGTGAGACAATGAGGATTATAGAGCAGTGACTGTAACACACAATGAGAGCACAGTGAGACAATGAGGATTATAGAGCGGTGACTGTAACACACAGTGAGAGCACAGTGAGACAGTGAGGATTATAGAGCAGTGACTGTAACACACAATGAGAGCACAGTGAGACAATGAGGATTATAGAGCGGTGACTGTAACACACAATGAGAGCACAGTGAGACAATGAGGATAAAAGAGCGGTGACTGTAACACACAGTGAGAGCACAGTGAGACAGTGAGGATTATAGAGCGGTGACTGTAACACAGTGAGAGCACAGTGAGACAGTGAGGATTATAGAGCGGTGACTGTAACACAGTGAGAGCACAGTGAGACAGTGCGGATTATAGACCGGTGACTGTAACACACAATGAGAGCACAGTGAGACAATGAGGATCATAGAGCGGTGACTGTAACACACAATGAGAGCACAGTGAGACAGTGAGGATTATAGAGCGGTGACTGTAACACAGTGAGAGCACAGTGAGACAGTGAGGATTATAGAGCAGTGACTGTAACACACAGTGAGAGCACAGTGAGACAGTGAGGATTATAGACCGGTGACTGTAACACAGAGTGAGAACACAGTGAGACAGTGAGGATTATAGAGCGGTGACTGTAACACACAGTGAGAGCACAGTGAGACAGTGAGGATTATAGAGCGGTGAGTGTAACACAGAGTGAGAGCACAGTGAGACAATGAGGATTATAGACCGGTGACTGTAACACAGAGTGAGAGCACAGTGAGACAGTGCGGATTATAGAGAGGTGACTGTAACACAGAGTGAGAGCACAGTGAGACAATGAGGATTATAGAGCGGTGACTGTAACACACAGTGAGAGCACAGTGAGACAGTGAGGATCATAGAGCGGTGACTGTAACACAGTGAGAGCACAGTGAGACAGTGAGGATTGTAGACCGGTGACTGTAACACAGAGTGAGAGCACAGTGAGACAATGAGGATAATAGAGCGGTGAGTGTAACACACAATGAGAGCACAGTGAGACAATGAGGATTATAGAGCGGTGACTGTAACACACAGTGAGAGCACAGTGAGACAATGAGGATTATAGACCGGTGACTGTAACACAGAGTGAGAGCACAGTGAGACAGTGAGGATTATAGAGCGGTGACTGTAACACAGTGAGAGCACAGTGAGACAGTGAGGATTATAGAGCGGTGACTGTAACACAGTGAGAGCACAGTGAGACAGTGAGGATTATAGAGCGGTGACTGTAACACAGAGTGAGAGCACAGTGAGACAATGAGGATTATAGAGCGGTGACTGTAACACAGAGTGAGAGCACAGTGAGACAGTGAGGATTATAGAGCGGTGACTGTAACACAGTGAGAGCACATTGAGACAATGAGGACTATAGAGCAGTGACTGTAACACACAGTGAGAGCACAGTGAGACAATGAGGATTATAGAGCGGTGACTGTAACACACAGTGAGAGCACAGTGAGACAGTGAGGATTATAGAGCAGTGACTGTAACACACAGTGAGAGCACAGTGAGACAATGAGGATTATGGACCGGTGACTGTAACACAGAGTGAGAGCACAGTGAGACAATGAGGATTATAGAGCGGTGACTGTAACACACAGTGAGAGCACAGTGAGACAGTGAGGATTATAGAGCGGTGACTGTAACACAGTGAGAGCACAGTGAGACAGTGAGGATTATAGAGCGGTGACTGTAACACAGTGAGAGCACAGTGAGACAGTGAGGATTATAGAGCGGTGACTGTAACACAGAGTGAGAGCACAGTGAGAGAGTGAGGATTATAGAGCGGTGACTGTAACACAGTGAGAGCACAGTGAGACAGTGAGGATTATAGAGCGGTGACTGTAACACAGAGTGAGAGCACAGTGAGACAGTGAGGATTATAGACCGGTGACTGTAACACACAATGAGAGCACAGTGAGACAGTGAGGATTATAGAGCGGTGACTGTAACACAGAGCGAGAGCACAATGAGACAGTGAGGATTATAGAGCGGTGACTGTAACACAGTGAGAGCACAGTGAGACCGTGAGGATTATAGAGCAGTGACTGTAACACACAGTGAGAGCACAGTGAGACAGTGAGGATTATAGACCGGTGACTGTAACACAGAGTGAGAACACAGTGAGACAGTGAGGATTATAGAGCGGTGACTGTAACACACAGTGAGAGCACAGTGAGACAGTGAGGATTATAGAGCGGTGAGTGTAACACAGAGTGAGAGCACAGTGAGACAATGAGGATTATAGACCGGTGACTGTAACACAGAGTGAGAGCACAGTGAGACAGTGCGGATTATAGAGAGGTGACTGTAACACAGAGTGAGAGCACAGTGAGACAATGAGGATTATAGAGCGGTGACTGTAACACACAGTGAGAGCACAGTGAGACAGTGAGGATCATAGAGCGGTGACTGTAACACAGTGAGAGCACAGTGAGACAGTGAGGATTGTAGACCGGTGACTGTAACACAGAGTGAGAGCACAGTGAGACAATGAGGATAATAGAGCGGTGACTGTAACACACAATGAGAGCACAGTGAGACAATGAGGATTATAGAGCGGTGACTGTAACACACAGTGAGAGCACAGTGAGACAATGAGGATTATAGACCGGTGACTGTAACACAGAGTGAGAGCACAGTGAGACAGTGAGGATTATAGAGCGGTGACTGTAACACAGTGAGAGCACAGTGAGACAGTGAGGATTATAGAGCGGTGACTGTAACACAGTGAGAGCACAGTGAGACAGTGAGGATTATAGAGCGGTGACTGTAACACAGTGAGAGCACAGTGAGACAGTGAGGATTATAGAGCAGTGACTGTAACACACATTGAGAGCACAGTGAGACAATGAGGATTATAGAGCGGTGACTGTAACACACAGTGAGAGCACAGTGAGACAGTGAGGATTATAGAGCAGTGACTGTAACACACAGTGAGAGCACAGTGAGACAATGAGGATTATGGACCGGTGACTGTAACACAGAGTGAGAGCACAGTGAGACAATGAGGATTATAGAGCGGTGACTGTAACACACAGTGAGAGCACAGTGAGACAGTGAGGATTATAGAGCGGTGACTGTAACACAGTGAGAGCACAGTGAGACAGTGAGGATTATAGAGCGGTGACTGTAACACAGTGAGAGCACAGTGAGACAGTGAGGATTATAGAGCGGTGACTGTAACACAGAGTGAGAGCACAGTGAGAGAGTGAGGATTATAGAGCGGTGACTGTAACACAGTGAGAGCACAGTGAGACAGTGAGGATTATAGAGCGGTGACTGTAACACAGAGTGAGAGCACAGTGAGACAGTGAGGATTATAGACCGGTGACTGTAACACACAATGAGAGCACAGTGAGACAGTGAGGATTATAGAGCGGTGACTGTAACACAGAGCGAGAGCACAATGAGACAGTGAGGATTATAGAGCGGTGACTGTAACACAGAGTGAGAGCACAGTGAGACAATGAGGATTATAGAGCGGTGACTGTAACACAGAGTGAGAGCACAGTGAGACAGTGAGGATTATAGAGCGGTGACTGTAACACAGTGAGAGCACAGTGAGACAATGAGGATTATAGAGCGGTGACTGTAACACACAGTGAGAGCACAGTGAGACAGTGAGGATTATAGACCGGTGACTGTAACACAGAGTGAGAGCACAGTGAGACAGTGAGGATTATAGAGCGGTGACTGTAACACAGAGTGAGAGCACAGTGAGACAATGAGGATTATAGAGCAGTGACTGTAACACACAATGAGAGCACAGTGAGACAATGAGGATTATAGAGCGGTGACTGTAACACAGAGCGAGAGCACAGTGAGACAGTGAGGATTATAGAGCGGTGACTGTAACACAGTGAGAGCACAGTGAGACAGTGAGGATTATAGAGCGGTGACTGTAACACAGAGTGAGAGCACAGTGAGACAGTGAGGATTATAGAGCGGTGACTGTAACACACAATGAGAGCACAGTGAGACAGTGAGGATTATAGAGCGGTGACTGTAACACAGAGTGAGAGCACAGTGAGACAGTGAGGATTATAGAGCGGTGAGTGTAACACACAGTGAGAGCACAGTGAGACAGTGAGGATTATAGAGCGGTGACTGTAACACAGAGTGAGTGCACAGTGAGACAGTGAGGATAATAGAGCGGTGACTGTAACACACAATGAGAGCACAGTGAGACAGTGAGGATTATAGAGCGGTGACTGTAACACAGAGTGAGAGCACAGTGAGACAATGAGGATTATAGAGCGGTGACTGTAACACAGAGTGAGAGCACAGTGAGACAGTGAGGATTATAGAGCGGTGACTGTAACACAGTGAGAGCACATTGAGACAATGAGGACTATAGAGCGGTGACTGTAACACAGAGTGAGAGCACAGTGAGACAGTGAGGATTATAGAGCGGTGACTGTAACACAGAGTGAGAGCCCAGTGAGACAGTGAGGATTATAGAGCGGTGAGTGTAACACACAGTGAGAGCACAGTGAGACAGTGAGGATTATAGAGCAGTGACTGTAACACAGAGGGAGAGCACAGTGAGACAGTGAGGATTATAGAGCGGTGACTGTAACACACAGTGAGAGCACAGTGAGACAATGAGGATTATAGAGCGGTGACTGTAACACACAGTGAGAGCACAGTGAGACAATGAGGATTATAGAGCGGTGACTGTAACACACAATGAGAGCACAGTGAGACAGTGAGGATTATAGAGCGGTGAGTGTAACACACAGTGAGAGCACAGTGACACAGTGAGGATTATAGAGCAGTGACTGTAACACAGAGGGAGAGCACAGTGAGACAGTGAGGATTATAGAGCGGTGACTGTAACACACAATGAGAGCACAGTGAGACAGTGAGGATTATAGAGCGGTGACTGTAACACACAATGGGAGCACAGTGAGACAGTGAGGATTATAGAGCGGTGAGTGTAACACACAATGAGAGCACAGTGAGACAGTGAGGATTATAGAGCGGTGACTGTAACACAGAGTGAGAGCACAGTGAGAAGTGAGGATTATAGAGCGGTGACTGTAACACAGAGTGAGAGCACAGTGAGACAATGAGGATTATAGAGCAGTGACTGTAACACACAATGAGAGCACAGTGAGACAATGAGGATTATAGAGCGGTGACTGTAACACACAGTGAGAGCACAGTGAGACAGTGAGGATTATAGAGCAGTGACTGTAACAGACAATGAGAGCACAGTGAGACAATGAGGATTATAGAGCGGTGACTGTAACACACAATGAGAGCACAGTGAGACAATGAGGATAAAAGAGCGGTGACTGTAACACACAGTGAGAGCACAGTGAGACAATGAGGATTATAGAGCAGTGACTGTAACACACAATGAGAGCACAGTGAGACAGTGAGGATTATAGAGCGGTGACTGTAACACAGTGAGAGCACAGTGAGACAGTGAGGATTATAGAGCGGTGACTGTAACACAGTGAGAGCACAGTGAGACAGTGAGGATTATAGAGCGGTGACTGTAATACAGTGAGAGCACAGTGAGACAGTGCGGATTATAGACCGGTGACTGTAACACACAATGAGAGCACAGTGAGACAATGAGGATCATAGAGCGGTGACTGTAACACACAATGAGAGCACAGTGAGACAGTGAGGATTATAGAGCGGTGACTGTAACACAGTGAGAGCACAGTGAGACAGTGAGGATTATAGAGCAGTGACTGTAACACACAGTGAGAGCACAGTGAGACAGTGAGGATTATAGACCGGTGACTGTAACACAGAGTGAGAACACAGTGAGACAGTGAGGATTATAGAGCGGTGACTGTAACACACAGTGAGAGCACAGTGAGACAGTGAGGATTATAGAGCGGTGAGTGTAACACAGAGTGAGAGCACAGTGAGACAATGAGGATTATAGACCGGTGACTGTAACACAGAGTGAGAGCACAGTGAGACAGTGCGGATTATAGAGAGGTGACTGTAACACAGAGTGAGAGCACAGTGAGACAATGAGGATTATAGAGCGGTGACTGTAACACACAGTGAGAGCACAGTGAGACAGTGAGGATCATAGAGCGGTGACTGTAACACAGTGAGAGCACAGTGAGACAGTGAGGATTGTAGACCGGTGACTGTAACACAGAGTGAGAGCACAGTGAGACAATGAGGATAGTAGAGCGGTGAGTGTAACACACAATGAGAGCACAGTGAGACAATGAGGATTATAGAGCGGTGACTGTAACACACAGTGAGAGCACAGTGAGACAATGAGGATTATAGACCGGTGACTGTAACACAGAGTGAGAGCACAGTGAGACAGTGAGGATTATAGAGCGGTGACTGTAACACAGTGAGAGCACAGTGAGACAGTGAGGATTATAGAGCGGTGACTGTAACACAGTGAGAGCACAGTGAGACAGTGAGGATTATAGAGCGGTGACTGTAACACAGTGAGAGCACAGTGAGACAGTGAGGATTATAGAGCAGTGACTGTAACACACAGTGAGAGCACAGTGAGACAATGAGGATTATAGAGCGGTGACTGTAACACACAGTGAGAGCACAGTGAGACAGTGAGGATTATAGAGCAGTGACTGTAACACACAGTGAGAGCACAGTGAGACAATGAGGATTATGGACCGGTGACTGTAACACAGAGTGAGAGCACAGTGAGACAATGAGGATTATAGAGCGGTGACTGTAACACACAGTGAGAGCACAGTGAGACAGTGAGGATTATAGAGCGGTGACTGTAACACAGTGAGAGCACAGTGAGACAGTGAGGATTATAGAGCGGTGACTGTAACACAGTGAGAGCACAGTGAGACAGTGAGGATTATAGAGCGGTGACTGTAACACAGAGTGAGAGCACAGTGAGAGAGTGAGGATTATAGAGCGGTGACTGTAACACAGTGAGAGCACAGTGAGACAGTGAGGATTATAGAGCGGTGACTGTAACACAGAGTGAGAGCACAGTGAGACAGTGAGGATTATAGACCGGTGACTGTAACACACAATGAGAGCACAGTGAGACAGTGAGGATTATAGAGCGGTGACTGTAACACAGAGCGAGAGCACAATGAGACAGTGAGGATTATAGAGCGGTGACTGTAACACAGAGTGAGAGCACAGTGAGACAATGAGGATTATAGAGCGGTGACTGTAACACAGAGTGAGAGCACAGTGAGACAGTGAGGATTATAGAGCGGTGACTGTAACACAGTGAGAGCACAGTGAGACAATGAGGATTATAGAGCGGTGACTGTAACACACAGTGAGAGCACAGTGAGACAGTGAGGATTATAGACCGGTGACTGTAACACAGAGTGAGAGCACAGTGAGACAGTGAGGATTATAGAGCGGTGACTGTAACACAGAGTGAGAGCACAGTGAGACAATGAGGATTATAGAGCAGTGACTGTAACACACAATGAGAGCACAGTGAGACAATGAGGATTATAGAGCGGAGACTGTAACACAGAGCGAGAGCACAGTGAGACAATGAGGATTATAGAGCGGTGACTGTAACACAGTGAGAGCACAGTGAGACAGTGAGGATTATAGAGCGGTGACTGTAACACAGAGTGAGAGCACAGTGAGACAGTGAGGATTATAGAGCGGTGACTGTAACACACAATGAGAGCACAGTGAGACAGTGAGGATTATAGAGCGGTGACTGTAACACAGAGTGAGAGCACAGTGAGACAGTGAGGATTATAGAGCGGTGAGTTTAACACACAGTGAGAGCACAGTGAGACAGTGAGGATTATAGAGCGGTGACTGTAACACAGAGTGAGTGCACAGTGAGACAGTGAGGATTATAGAGCGGTGACTGTAACACACAATGAGAGCACAGTGAGACAGTGAGGATTATAGAGCGGTGACTGTAACACAGAGTGAGAGCACAGTGAGACAATGAGGATTATAGAGCGGTGACTGTAACACAGAGTGAGAGCACAGTGAGACAGTGAGGATTATAGAGCGGTGACTGTAACACAGTGAGAGCACATTGAGACAATGAGGACTATAGAGCGGTGACTGTAACACAGAGTGAGAGCACAGTGAGACAGTGAGGATTATAGAGCGGTGACTGTAACACAGAGTGAGAGCACAGTGAGACAGTGAGGATTATAGAGCGGTGAGTGTAACACACAGTGAGAGCACAGTGAGACAGTGAGGATTATAGAGCAGTGACTGTAACACAGAGGGAGAGCACAGTGAGACAGTGAGGATTATAGAGCGGTGACTGTAACACACAGTGAGAGCACAGTGAGACAATGAGGATTATAGAGCGGTGACTGTAACACACAGTGAGAGCACAGTGAGACAATGAGGATTATAGAGCGGTGACTGTAACACACAATGAGAGCACAGTGACACAGTGAGGATTATAGAGCAGTGACTGTAACACAGAGGGAGAGCACAGTGAGACAGTGAGGATTATAGAGCGGTGACTGTAACACACAATGAGAGCACAGTGAGACAGTGAGGATTATAGAGCGGTGACTGTAACACACAATGGGAGCACAGTGAGACAGTGAGGATTATAGAGCGGTGAGTGTAACACACAATGAGAGCACAGTGAGACAGTGAGGATTATAGAGCGGTGACTGTAACACAGAGTGAGAGCACAGTGAGAAGTGAGGATTATAGAGCGGTGACTGTAACACAGAGTGAGAGCACAGTGAGACAGTGAGGATTATAGAGCAGTGACTGTAACACAGAGTGAGAGCACAGTGAGACAGTGAGGATTATAGAGCAGTGACTGTAACACAGAGTGAGAGCACAGTGAGACAGTGAGGATTATAGAGCGGTGACTGTAACACACAATGAGAGCACAGTGAGACAATGAGGATTATAGAGCGGTGACTGTAACACAGTGAGAGCACAGTGAGACAATGAGGATTATAGAGCGGTGACTGTAACACACAGTGAGAGCACAGTGAGACAGTGAGGATTATAGAGCAGTGACTGTAACACAGTGAGAGCACAGTGAGACAATGAGGATTATAGAGCGGTGACTGTAACACAGTGAGAGCACAGTGAGACAGTGAGGATTATAGAGCGGTGACTGTAACACAGTGAGAGCACAGTGAGACAGTGAGGATTATAGAGCGGTGACTGTAACACACAATGAGAGCACAGTGAGACAATGAGGATTATAGAGCAGTGACTGTAACACACAATGAGAGCACAGTGAGACAATGAGGATTATAGAGCGGTGACTGTAACACACAGTGAGAGCACAGTGAGACAGTGAGGATTATAGAGCAGTGACTGTAACACACAATGAGAGCAGAGTGAGACAATGAGGATTATAGAGCGGTGACTGTAACACACAATGAGAGCACAGTGAGACAATGAGGATAAAATAGCGGTGACTGTAACACACAGTGAGAGCACAGTGAGACAATGAGGATTATAGAGCAGTGACTGTAACACACAATGAGAGCACAGTGAGACAATGAGGATTATAGAGCGGTGACTGTAACACACAGTGAGAGCACAGTGAGACAGTGAGGATTATAGAGCGGTGACTGTAACACACAGTGAGAGCACAGTGAGACAGTGAGGATTATAGAGCAGTGACTGTAACACAGAGTGAGAGCACAGTGAGACAGTGAGGATTATAGAGCGGTGACTGTAACACAGTGAGAGCACAGTGAGACAGTGAGGATTATAGAGCGGTGACTGTAACACAGTGAGAGCACAGTGAGACAGTGAGGATTATAGAGCAGTGACTGTAACACACAATGAGAGCACAGTGAGACAATGAGGATTATAGAGCGGTGACTGTAACACAGTGAGAGCACAGTGAGACAGTGAGTATTATAGAGCGGTGACTGTAACACAGAGTGAGAGCACAGTGAGACAGTGAGGATTATAGAGCGGTGACTGTAACACAGAGTGAGAGCACAGTGAGACAGTGAGGATTATAGAGCGGTGACTGTAACACAGTGAGAGCACAGTGAGACAGTGAGGATTATAGAGCGGTGAGTGTAACACAGAGTGAGAGCACAGTGAGACAGTGAGGATTATAGAGCAGTGACTGTAACACAGTGAGAGCACAGTGAGACAGTGAGGATTATAGAGCGGTGAGTGTAACACAGAGTGAGAGCACAGTGAGACAGTGAGGATTATAGAGCAGTGACTGTAACACACAGTGAGAGCACAGTGAGACAGTGAGGATTATAGAGCTGTGACTGTAACACAGAGTGAGAGCACAGTGAGACAGTGAGGATTATAGAGCGGTGACTGTAACACACAGTGAGAGCACAGTGAGACAATGAGGATTATAGAGCGGTGAGTGTAACACACAGTGAGAGCACAGTGAGACAGTGAGGATTATAGAGCAGTGACTGTAACACAGAGTGAGAGCACAGTGAGACAGTGAGGATTATAGAGCGGTGACTGTAACACACAGTGAGAGCACAGTGAGACAATGAGGATTATAGAGCGGTGAGTGTAACACACAGTGAGAGCACAGTGAGACAGTGAGGATTATAGAGCAGTGACTGTAACACAGAGTGAGAGCACAGTGAGACAGTGAGGATTATAGAGCGGTGACTGTAACACACAGTGAGAGCACAGTGAGACAGTGAGGATTATAGAGCAGTGACTGTAACACAGAGTGAGAGCACAGTGAGACAGTGAGGATTATAGAGCGGTGACTGTAACACAGTGAGAGCACACTGAGACAGTGAGGATTATAGAGCGGTGACTGTAACACAGTGAGAGCACAGTGAGACAGTGAGGATTATAGAGCAGTGACTGTAACACAGTGAGAGCACAGTGAGACAGTGCGGATTATAGACCGGTGACTGTAACACACAATGAGAGCACAGTGAGACAATGAGGATTATAGAGCGGTGACTGTAACACACAATGAGAGCACAGTGAGACAGTGAGGATTATAGAGCGGTGACTGTAACACAGTGAGAGCACAGTGAGACAGTGAGGATTATAGAGCAGTGACTGTAACACACAGTGAGAGCACAGTGAGACAGTGAGGATTATAGACCGGTGACTGTAACACAGAGTGAGAACACAGTGAGACAGTGAGGATTATAGAGCGGTGACTGTAACACACAGTGAGAGCACAGTGAGACAGTGAGGATTATAGAGCGGTGAGTGTAACACAGAGTGAGAGCACAGTGAGACAATGAGGATTATAGACCGGTGACTGTAACACAGAGTGAGAGCACAGTGAGACAGTGCGGATTATAGAGAGGTGACTGTAACACAGAGTGAGAGCACAGTGAGACAATGAGGATTATAGAGCGGTGACTGTAACACACAGTGAGAGCACAGTGAGACAGTGAGGATCATAGAGCGGTGACTGTAACACAGTGAGAGCACAGTGAGACAGTGAGGATTATAGACCGGTGACTGTAACACAGAGTGAGAGCACAGTGAGACAATGAGGATAATAGAGCGGTGAGTGTAACACACAATGAGAGCACAGTGAGACAATGAGGATTATAGAGCGGTGACTGTAACACACAGTGAGAGCACAGTGAGACAATGAGGATTATAGACCGGTGACTGTAACACAGAGTGAGAGCACAGTGAGACAGTGAGGATTATAGAGCGGTGACTGTAACACAGTGAGAGCACAGTGAGACAGTGAGGATTATAGAGCGGTGACTGTAACACAGTGAGAGCACAGTGAGACAGTGAGGATTATAGAGCGGTGGCTGTAACACAGTGAGAGCACAGTGAGACAGTGAGGATTATAGAGCGGTGACTGTAACACACAGTGAGAGCACAGTGAGACAATGAGGATTATAGAGCGGTGACTGTAACACACAGTGAGAGCACAGTGAGACAGTGAGGATTATAGAGCAGTGACTGTAACACACAGTGAGAGCACAGTGAGACAATGAGGATTATGGACCGGTGACTGTAACACAGAGTGAGAGCACAGTGAGACAATGAGGATTATAGAGCGGTGACTGTAACACACAGTGAGAGCACAGTGAGACAGTGAGGATTATAGAGCGGTGACTGTAACACAGTGAGAGCACAGTGAGACAGTGAGGATTATAGAGCGGTGACTGTAACACAGTGAGAGCACAGTGAGACAGTGAGGATTATAGAGCCGTGACTGTAACACAGAGTGAGAGCACAGTGAGAGAGTGAGGATTATAGAGCGGTGACTGTAACACAGTGAGAGCACAGTGAGACAGTGAGGATTATAGAGCGGTGACTGTAACACAGAGTGAGAGCACAGTGAGACAGTGAGGATTATAGAGCGGTGACTGTAACACACAATGAGAGCACAGTGAGACAGTGAGGATTATAGAGCGGTGACTGTAACACAGAGCGAGATCACAGTGAGACAGTGAGGATTATAGAGCGGTGACTGTAACACAGAGTGAGAGCACAGTGAGACAATGAGGATTATAGAGCGGTGACTGTAACACGGAGTGAGAGCACAGTGAGACAGGGAGGATTATAGAGCGGTGACTGTAACACAGTGAGAGCACAGTGAGACAATGAGGATTATAGAGCGGTGACTGTAACACACAGTGAGAGCACAGTGAGACAGTGAGGATTATAGACCGGTGACTGTAACACAGAGTGAGAGCACAGTGAGACAGTGAGGATTATAGAGCGGTGATTGTAACACAGAGTGAGAGCACAGTGAGACAATGAGGATTATAGAGCAGTGACTGTAACACACAATGAGAGCACAGTGAGACAATGAGGATTATAGAGCGGTGACTGTAACACAGAGCGAGAGCACAGTGAGACAGTGATGATTATAGAGCGGTGACTGTAACACAGTGAGAGCACAGTGAGACAGTGAGGATTATAGAGCGGTGACTGTAACACAGAGTGAGAGCACAGTGAGACAGTGAGGATTATAGAGCGGTGACTGTAACACACAATGAGAGCACAGTGAGACAGTGAGGATTATAGAGCGGTGACTGTAACACAGAGTGAGAGCACAGTGAGACAGTGAGGATTATAGAGCGGTGAGTGTAACACACAGTGAGAGCACAGTGAGACAGTGAGGATTATAGAGCGGTGACTGTAACACAGAGTGAGTGCACAGTGAGACAGTGAGGATTATAGAGCGGTGACTGTAACACAGAGTGAGAGCACAGTGAGACAGTGAGGATTATAGAGCGGTGAGTGTAACACACAGTGAGAGCACAGTGAGACAGTGAGGATTATAGAGCGGTGACTGTAACACAGAGTGAGTGCACAGTGAGACAGTGAGGATTATAGAGCGGTGAGTGTAACACACAGTGAGAGCACAGTGAGACAGTGAGGATTATAGAGCATTGACTGTAACACAGAGTGAGAGCACAGTGAGACAGTGAGGATTATAGAGCGGTGACTGTAACACAGTGAGAGCACAGTGAGACAGTGAGGATTATAGAGCGGTGACTGTAACACACAATGAGAGCACAGTGAGACAGTGAGGATTATAGAGCGGTGACTGTAACACAGTGAGAGCACAGTGAGACAGTGAGGATTATAGAGCAGTGACTGTAACACCCAGTGAGAGCACAGTGAGACAGTGAGGATTATAGACCGGTGACTGTAACGCAGAGTGAGAACACAGTGAGACAGTGAGGATTATAGAGCGGTGACTGTAACACACAGTGAGAGCACAGTGAGACAGTGAGGATTATAGAGCGGTGAGTGTAACACAGAGTGAGAGCACAGTGAGACAATGAGGATTATAGACCGGTGACTGTAACACAGAGTGAGAGCACAGTGAGACAGTGCGGATTATAGAGAGGTGACTGTAACACAGAGTGAGAGCACAGTGAGACAATGAGGATTATAGAGCGGTGACTGTAACACACAGTGAGAGCACAGTGAGACAGTGAGGATCATAGAGCGGTGACTGTAACACAGTGAGAGCACAGTGAGACAGTGAGGATTATAGACCGGTGACTGTAACACAGAGTGAGAGCACAGTGAGACAACGAGGATAATAGAGCGGTGAGTGTAACACACAATGAGAGCACAGTGAGACAATGAGGATTATAGAGCGGTGACTGTAACACACAGTGAGAGCACAGTGAGACAATGAGGAATATAGACCGGTGACTGTAACACAGAGTGAGAGCACAGTGAGACAGTGAGGATTATAGAGCGGTGACTGTAACACAGTGAGAGCACAGTGAGACAGTGAGGATTATAGAGCGGTGACTGTAACACAGTGAGAGCACAGTGAGACAGTGAGGATTATAGAGCGGTGACTGTAACACAGTGAGAGCACAGTGAGACAGTGAGGATTATAGAGCAGTGACTGTAACACACAGTGAGAGCACAGTGAGACAATGAGGATTATAGAGCGGTGACTGTAACACACAGTGAGAGCACAGTGAGACAGTGAGGATTATAGAGCAGTGACTGTAACACACAGTGAGAGCACAGTGAGACAATGAGGATTATGGACCGGTGGCTGTAACACAGAGTGAGAGCACAGTGAGACAATGAGGATTATAGAGCGGTGACTGTAACACACAGTGAGAGCACAGTGAGACAGTGAGGATTATAGACCGGTGACTGTAACACAGAGTGAGAGCACAGTGAGACAGTGAGGATTATAGAGCGGTGACTGTAACACAGAGTGAGAGCACAGTGAGACAATGAGGATTATAGAGCAGTGACTGTAACACACAATGAGAGCACAGTGAGACAATGAGGATTATAGAGCGGAGACTGTAACACAGAGCGAGAGCACAGTGAGACAATGAGGATTATAGAGCGGTGACTGTAACACAGTGAGAGCACAGTGAGACAGTGAGGATTATAGAGCGGTGACTGTAACACAGAGTGAGAGCACAGTGAGACAGTGAGGATTATAGAGCGGTGACTGTAACACACAATGAGAGCACAGTGAGACAGTGAGGATTATAGAGCGGTGACTGTAACACAGAGTGAGAGCACAGTGAGACAGTGAGGATTATAGAGCGGTGAGTTTAACACACAGTGAGAGCACAGTGAGACAGTGAGGATTATAGAGCGGTGACTGTAACACAGAGTGAGTGCACAGTGAGACAGTGAGGATTATAGAGCGGTGACTGTAACACACAATGAGAGCACAGTGAGACAGTGAGGATTATAGAGCGGTGACTGTAACACAGAGTGAGAGCACAGTGAGACAATGAGGATTATAGAGCGGTGACTGTAACACAGAGTGAGAGCACAGTGAGACAGTGAGGATTATAGAGCGGTGACTGTAACACAGTGAGAGCACATTGAGACAATGAGGACTATAGAGCGGTGGCTGTAACACAGAGTGAGAGCACAGTGAGACAGTGAGGATTATAGAGCGGTGACTGTAACACAGAGCGAGATCACAGTGAGACAGTGAGGATTATAGAGCGGTGACTGTAACACAGAGTGAGAGCACAGTGAGACAATGAGGATTATAGAGCGGTGACTGTAACACGGAGTGAGAGCACAGTGAGACAGGGAGGATTATAGAGCGGTGACTGTAACACAGTGAGAGCACAGTGAGACAATGAGGATTATAGAGCGGTGACTGTAACACACAGTGAGAGCACAGTGAGACAGTGAGGATTATAGACCGGTGACTGTAACACAGAGTGAGAGCACAGTGAGACAGTGAGGATTATAGAGCGGTGATTGTAACACAGAGTGAGAGCACAGTGAGACAATGAGGATTATAGAGCAGTGACTGTAACACACAATGAGAGCACAGTGAGACAATGAGGATTATAGAGCGGTGACTGTAACACAGAGCGAGAGCACAGTGAGACAGTGATGATTATAGAGCGGTGACTGTAACACAGTGAGAGCACAGTGAGACAGTGAGGATTATAGAGCGGTGACTGTAACACAGAGTGAGAGCACAGTGAGACAGTGAGGATTATAGAGCGGTGACTGTAACACACAATGAGAGCACAGTGAGACAGTGAGGATTATAGAGCGGTGACTGTAACACAGAGTGAGAGCACAGTGAGACAGTGAGGATTATAGAGCGGTGAGTGTAACACACAGTGAGAGCACAGTGAGACAGTGAGGATTATAGAGCGGTGACTGTAACACAGAGTGAGTGCACAGTGAGACAGTGAGGATTATAGAGCGGTGACTGTAACACAGAGTGAGAGCACAGTGAGACAGTGAGGATTATAGAGCGGTGAGTGTAACACACAGTGAGAGCACAGTGAGACAGTGAGGATTATAGAGCGGTGACTGTAACACAGAGTGAGTGCACAGTGAGACAGTGAGGATTATAGAGCGGTGAGTGTAACACACAGTGAGAGCACAGTGAGACAGTGAGGATTATAGAGCATTGACTGTAACACAGAGTGAGAGCACAGTGAGACAGTGAGGATTATAGAGCGGTGACTGTAACACAGTGAGAGCACAGTGAGACAGTGAGGATTATAGAGCGGTGACTGTAACACACAATGAGAGCACAGTGAGACAGTGAGGATTATAGAGCGGTGACTGTAACACAGTGAGAGCACAGTGAGACAGTGAGGATTATAGAGCAGTGACTGTAACACACAGTGAGAGCACAGTGAGACAGTGAGGATTATAGACCGGTGACTGTAACGCAGAGTGAGAACACAGTGAGACAGTGAGGATTATAGAGCGGTGACTGTAACACACAGTGAGAGCACAGTGAGACAGTGAGGATTATAGAGCGGTGAGTGTAACACAGAGTGAGAGCACAGTGAGACAATGAGGATTATAGACCGGTGACTGTAACACAGAGTGAGAGCACAGTGAGACAGTGCGGATTATAGAGAGGTGACTGTAACACAGAGTGAGAGCACAGTGAGACAATGAGGATTATAGAGCGGTGACTGTAACACACAGTGAGAGCACAGTGAGACAGTGAGGATCATAGAGCGGTGACTGTAACACAGTGAGAGCACAGTGAGACAGTGAGGATTATAGACCGGTGACTGTAACACAGAGTGAGAGCACAGTGAGACAACGAGGATAATAGAGCGGTGAGTGTAACACACAATGAGAGCACAGTGAGACAATGAGGATTATAGAGCGGTGACTGTAACACACAGTGAGAGCACAGTGAGACAATGAGGATTATAGACCGGTGACTGTAACACAGAGTGAGAGCACAGTGAGACAGTGAGGATTATAGAGCGGTGACTGTAACACAGTGAGAGCACAGTGAGACAGTGAGGATTATAGAGCGGTGACTGTAACACAGTGAGAGCACAGTGAGACAGTGAGGATTATAGAGCGGTGACTGTAACACAGTGAGAGCACAGTGAGACAGTGAGGATTATAGAGCAGTGACTGTAACACACAGTGAGAGCACAGTGAGACAATGAGGATTATAGAGCGGTGACTGTAACACACAGTGAGAGCACAGTGAGACAGTGAGGATTATAGAGCAGTGACTGTAACACACAGTGAGAGCACAGTGAGACAATGAGGATTATGGACCGGTGGCTGTAACACAGAGTGAGAGCACAGTGAGACAATGAGGATTATAGAGCGGTGACTGTAACACACAGTGAGAGCACAGTGAGACAGTGAGGATTATAGACCGGTGACTGTAACACAGAGTGAGAGCACAGTGAGACAGTGAGGATTATAGAGCGGTGACTGTAACACAGAGTGAGAGCACAGTGAGACAATGAGGATTATAGAGCAGTGACTGTAACACACAATGAGAGCACAGTGAGACAATGAGGATTATAGAGCGGAGACTGTAACACAGAGCGAGAGCACAGTGAGACAATGAGGATTATAGAGCGGTGACTGTAACACAGTGAGAGCACAGTGAGACAGTGAGGATTATAGAGCGGTGACTGTAACACAGAGTGAGAGCACAGTGAGACAGTGAGGATTATAGAGCGGTGACTGTAACACACAATGAGAGCACAGTGAGACAGTGAGGATTATAGAGCGGTGACTGTAACACAGAGTGAGAGCACAGTGAGACAGTGAGGATTATAGAGCGGTGAGTTTAACACACAGTGAGAGCACAGTGAGACAGTGAGGATTATAGAGCGGTGACTGTAACACAGAGTGAGTGCACAGTGAGACAGTGAGGATTATAGAGCGGTGACTGTAACACACAATGAGAGCACAGTGAGACAGTGAGGATTATAGAGCGGTGACTGTAACACAGAGTGAGAGCACAGTGAGACAATGAGGATTATAGAGCGGTGACTGTAACACAGAGTGAGAGCACAGTGAGACAGTGAGGATTATAGAGCGGTGACTGTAACACAGTGAGAGCACATTGAGACAATGAGGACTATAGAGCGGTGGCTGTAACACAGAGTGAGAGCACAGTGAGACAGTGAGGATTATAGAGCGGTGACTGTAACACAGAGTGAGAGCACAGTGAGACAGTGAGGATTATAGAGCGGTGAGTGTAACACACAGTGAGAGCACAGTGAGACAGTGAGGATTATAGAGCAGTGACTGTAACACAGAGGGAGAGCACAGTGAGACAGTGAGGATTATAGAGCGGTGACTGTAACACACAGTGAGAGCACAGTGAGACAATGAGGATTATAGAGCGGTGACTGTAACACACAGTGAGAGCACAGTGAGACAATGAGGATTATAGAGCGGTGACTGTAACACACAATGAGAGCACAGTGACACAGTGAGGATTATAGAGCAGTGACTGTAACACAGAGGGAGAGCACAGTGAGACAGTGAGGATTATAGAGCGGTGACTGTAACACACAATGAGAGCACAGTGAGACAGTGAGGATTATAGAGCGGTGACTGTAACACTCAATGGGAGCACAGTGAGACAGTGAGGATTATAGAGCGGTGAGTGTAACACACAATGAGAGCACAGTGAGACAGTGAGGATTATAGAGCGGTGACTGTAACACAGAGTGAGAGCACAGTGAGAAGTGAGGATTATAGAGCGGTGACTGTAACACAGAGTGAGAGCACAGTGAGACAGTGAGGATTATAGAGCAGTGACTGTAACACAGAGTGAGAGCACAGTGAGACAGTGAGGATTATAGAGCAGTGACTGTAACACAGAGTGAGAGCACAGTGAGACAGTGAGGATTATAGAGCGGTGACTGTAACACACAATGAGAGCACAGTGAGACAATGAGGATTATAGAGCGGTGACTGTAACACAGTGAGAGCACAGTGAGACAATGAGGATTATAGAGCGGTGACTGTAACACACAGTGAGAGCACAGTGAGACAGTGAGGATTATAGAGCAGTGACTGTAACACAGTGAGAGCACAGTGAGACAATGAGGATTATAGAGCGGTGACTGTAACACAGTGAGAGCACAGTGAGACAGTGAGGATTATAGAGCGGTGACTGTAACACAGTGAGAGCACAGTGAGACAGTGAGGATTATAGAGCGGTGACTGTAACACACAATGAGAGCACAGTGAGACAATGAGGATTATAGAGCAGTGACTGTAACACACAATGAGAGCACAGTGAGACAATGAGGATTATAGAGCGGTGACTGTAACACACAGTGAGAGCACAGTGAGACAGTGAGGATTATAGAGCAGTGACTGTAACACACAATGAGAGCAGAGTGAGACAATGAGGATTATAGAGCGGTGACTGTAACACACAATGAGAGCACAGTGAGACAATGAGGATAAAATAGCGGTGACTGTAACACACAGTGAGAGCACAGTGAGACAATGAGGATTATAGAGCAGTGACTGTAACACACAATGAGAGCACAGTGAGACAATGAGGATTATAGAGCGGTGACTGTAACACACAGTGAGAGCACAGTGAGACAGTGAGGATTATAGAGCGGTGACTGTAACACACAGTGAGAGCACAGTGAGACAGTGAGGATTATAGAGCAGTGACTGTAACACAGAGTGAGAGCACAGTGAGACAGTGAGGATTATAGAGCGGTGACTGTAACACAGTGAGAGCACAGTGAGACAGTGAGGATTATAGAGCGGTGACTGTAACACAGTGAGAGCACAGTGAGACAGTGAGGATTATAGAGCAGTGACTGTAACACACAATGAGAGCACAGTGAGACAATGAGGATTATAGAGCGGTGACTGTAACACAGTGAGAGCACAGTGAGACAGTGAGTATTATAGAGCGGTGACTGTAACACAGAGTGAGAGCACAGTGAGACAGTGAGGATTATAGAGCGGTGACTGTAACACAGAGTGAGAGCACAGTGAGACAGTGAGGATTATAGAGCGGTGACTGTAACACAGTGAGAGCACAGTGAGACAGTGAGGATTATAGAGCGGTGAGTGTAACACAGAGTGAGAGCACAGTGAGACAGTGAGGATTATAGAGCAGTGACTGTAACACAGTGAGAGCACAGTGAGACAGTGAGGATTATAGAGCGGTGAGTGTAACACAGAGTGAGAGCACAGTGAGACAGTGAGGATTATAGAGCAGTGACTGTAACACACAGTGAGAGCACAGTGAGACAGTGAGGATTATAGAGCTGTGACTGTAACACAGAGTGAGAGCACAGTGAGACAGTGAGGATTATAGAGCGGTGACTGTAACACACAGTGAGAGCACAGTGAGACAATGAGGATTATAGAGCGGTGAGTGTAACACACAGTGAGAGCACAGTGAGACAGTGAGGATTATAGAGCAGTGACTGTAACACAGAGTGAGAGCACAGTGAGACAGTGAGGATTATAGAGCGGTGACTGTAACACACAGTGAGAGCACAGTGAGACAATGAGGATTATAGAGCGGTGAGTGTAACACACAGTGAGAGCACAGTGAGACAGTGAGGATTATAGAGCAGTGACTGTAACACAGAGTGAGAGCACAGTGAGACAGTGAGGATTATAGAGCGGTGACTGTAACACACAGTGAGAGCACAGTGAGACAGTGAGGATTATAGAGCAGTGACTGTAACACAGAGTGAGAGCACAGTGAGACAGTGAGGATTATAGAGCGGTGACTGTAACACAGTGAGAGCACACTGAGACAGTGAGGATTATAGAGCGGTGACTGTAACACAGTGAGAGCACAGTGAGACAGTGAGGATTATAGAGCAGTGACTGTAACACAGTGAGAGCACAGTGAGACAGTGCGGATTATAGACCGGTGACTGTAACACACAATGAGAGCACAGTGAGACAATGAGGATTATAGAGCGGTGACTGTAACACACAATGAGAGCACAGTGAGACAGTGAGGATTATAGAGCGGTGACTGTAACACAGTGAGAGCACAGTGAGACAGTGAGGATTATAGAGCAGTGACTGTAACACACAGTGAGAGCACAGTGAGACAGTGAGGATTATAGACCGGTGACTGTAACACAGAGTGAGAACACAGTGAGACAGTGAGGATTATAGAGCGGTGACTGTAACACAGAGTGAGAGCACAGTGAGACAGTGAGGATTATAGAGCGGTGAGTGTAACACAGAGTGAGAGCACAGTGAGACAATGAGGATTATAGACCGGTGACTGTAACACAGAGTGAGAGCACAGTGAGACAGTGCGGATTATAGAGAGGTGACTGTAACACAGAGTGAGAGCACAGTGAGACAATGAGGATTATAGAGCGGTGACTGTAACACACAGTGAGAGCACAGTGAGACAGTGAGGATCATAGAGCGGTGACTGTAACACAGTGAGAGCACAGTGAGACAGTGAGGATTATAGACCGGTGACTGTAACACAGAGTGAGAGCACAGTGAGACAATGAGGATAATAGAGCGGTGAGTGTAACACACAATGAGAGCACAGTGAGACAATGAGGATTATAGAGCGGTGACTGTAACACACAGTGAGAGCACAGTGAGACAATGAGGATTATAGACCGGTGACTGTAACACAGAGTGAGAGCACAGTGAGACAGTGAGGATTATAGAGCGGTGACTGTAACACAGTGAGAGCACAGTGAGACAGTGAGGATTATAGAGCGGTGACTGTAACACAGTGAGAGCACAGTGAGACAGTGAGGATTATAGAGCGGTGGCTGTAACACAGTGAGAGCACAGTGAGACAGTGAGGATTATAGAGCGGTGACTGTAACACACAGTGAGAGCACAGTGAGACAATGAGGATTATAGAGCGGTGACTGTAACACACAGTGAGAGCACAGTGAGACAGTGAGGATTATAGAGCAGTGACTGTAACACACAGTGAGAGCACAGTGAGACAATGAGGATTATGGACCGGTGACTGTAACACAGAGTGAGAGCACAGTGAGACAATGAGGATTATAGAGCGGTGACTGTAACACACAGTGAGAGCACAGTGAGACAGTGAGGATTATAGAGCGGTGACTGTAACACAGTGAGAGCACAGTGAGACAGTGAGGATTATAGAGCGGTGACTGTAACACAGTGAGAGCACAGTGAGACAGTGAGGATTATAGAGCCGTGACTGTAACACAGAGTGAGAGCACAGTGAGAGAGTGAGGATTATAGAGCGGTGACTGTAACACAGTGAGAGCACAGTGAGACAGTGAGGATTATAGAGCGGTGACTGTAACACAGAGTGAGAGCACAGTGAGACAGTGAGGATTATAGAGCGGTGACTGTAACACACAATGAGAGCACAGTGAGACAGTGAGGATTATAGAGCGGTGACTGTAACACAGAGCGAGATCACAGTGAGACAGTGAGGATTATAGAGCGGTGACTGTAACACAGAGTGAGAGCACAGTGAGACAATGAGGATTATAGAGCGGTGACTGTAACACGGAGTGAGAGCACAGTGAGACAGGGAGGATTATAGAGCGGTGACTGTAACACAGTGAGAGCACAGTGAGACAATGAGGATTATAGAGCGGTGACTGTAACACACAGTGAGAGCACAGTGAGACAGTGAGGATTATAGACCGGTGACTGTAACACAGAGTGAGAGCACAGTGAGACAGTGAGGATTATAGAGCGGTGATTGTAACACAGAGTGAGAGCACAGTGAGACAATGAGGATTATAGAGCAGTGACTGTAACACACAATGAGAGCACAGTGAGACAATGAGGATTATAGAGCGGTGACTGTAACACAGAGCGAGAGCACAGTGAGACAGTGATGATTATAGAGCGGTGACTGTAACACAGTGAGAGCACAGTGAGACAGTGAGGATTATAGAGCGGTGACTGTAACACAGAGTGAGAGCACAGTGAGACAGTGAGGATTATAGAGCGGTGACTGTAACACACAATGAGAGCACAGTGAGACAGTGAGGATTATAGAGCGGTGACTGTAACACAGAGTGAGAGCACAGTGAGACAGTGAGGATTATAGAGCGGTGAGTGTAACACACAGTGAGAGCACAGTGAGACAGTGAGGATTATAGAGCGGTGACTGTAACACAGAGTGAGTGCACAGTGAGACAGTGAGGATTATAGAGCGGTGACTGTAACACAGAGTGAGAGCACAGTGAGACAGTGAGGATTATAGAGCGGTGAGTGTAACACACAGTGAGAGCACAGTGAGACAGTGAGGATTATAGAGCGGTGACTGTAACACAGAGTGAGTGCACAGTGAGACAGTGAGGATTATAGAGCGGTGAGTGTAACACACAGTGAGAGCACAGTGAGACAGTGAGGATTATAGAGCATTGACTGTAACACAGAGTGAGAGCACAGTGAGACAGTGAGGATTATAGAGCGGTGACTGTAACACAGTGAGAGCACAGTGAGACAGTGAGGATTATAGAGCGGTGACTGTAACACACAATGAGAGCACAGTGAGACAGTGAGGATTATAGAGCGGTGACTGTAACACAGTGAGAGCACAGTGAGACAGTGAGGATTATAGAGCAGTGACTGTAACACACAGTGAGAGCACAGTGAGACAGTGAGGATTATAGACCGGTGACTGTAACGCAGAGTGAGAACACAGTGAGACAGTGAGGATTATAGAGCGGTGACTGTAACACACAGTGAGAGCACAGTGAGACAGTGAGGATTATAGAGCGGTGAGTGTAACACAGAGTGAGAGCACAGTGAGACAATGAGGATTATAGACCGGTGACTGTAACACAGAGTGAGAGCACAGTGAGACAGTGCGGATTATAGAGAGGTGACTGTAACACAGAGTGAGAGCACAGTGAGACAATGAGGATTATAGAGCGGTGACTGTAACACACAGTGAGAGCACAGTGAGACAGTGAGGATCATAGAGCGGTGACTGTAACACAGTGAGAGCACAGTGAGACAGTGAGGATTATAGACCGGTGACTGTAACACAGAGTGAGAGCACAGTGAGACAACGAGGATAATAGAGCGGTGAGTGTAACACACAATGAGAGCACAGTGAGACAATGAGGATTATAGAGCGGTGACTGTAACACACAGTGAGAGCACAGTGAGACAATGAGGATTATAGACCGGTGACTGTAACACAGAGTGAGAGCACAGTGAGACAGTGAGGATTATAGAGCGGTGACTGTAACACAGTGAGAGCACAGTGAGACAGTGAGGATTATAGAGCGGTGACTGTAACACAGTGAGAGCACAGTGAGACAGTGAGGATTATAGAGCGGTGACTGTAACACAGTGAGAGCACAGTGAGACAGTGAGGATTATAGAGCAGTGACTGTAACACACAGTGAGAGCACAGTGAGACAATGAGGATTATAGAGCGGTGACTGTAACACACAGTGAGAGCACAGTGAGACAGTGAGGATTATAGAGCAGTGACTGTAACACACAGTGAGAGCACAGTGAGACAATGAGGATTATGGACCGGTGGCTGTAACACAGAGTGAGAGCACAGTGAGACAATGAGGATTATAGAGCGGTGACTGTAACACACAGTGAGAGCACAGTGAGACAGTGAGGATTATAGAGCGGTGACTGTAACACAGTGAGAGCACAGTGAGACAGTGAGGATTATAGAGCGGTGACTGTAACACAGTGAGAGCACAGTGAGACAGTGAGGATTATAGACCGGTGACTGTAACACAGAGTGAGAGCACAGTGAGAGAGTGAGGATTATAGAGCGGTGACTGTAACACAGTGAGAGCACAGTGAGACAGTGAGGATTATAGAGCGGTGACTGTAACACAGAGTGAGAGCACAGTGAGACAGTGAGGATTATAGAGCGGTGACTGTAACACACAATGAGAGCACAGTGAGACAGTGAGGATTATAGAGCGGTGACTGTAACACAGAGCGAGAGCACAGTGAGACAGTGAGGATTATAGAGCGGTGACTGTAACACAGAGTGAGAGCACAGTGAGACAATGAGGATTATAGAGCGGTGACTGTAACACAGAGTGAGAGCACAGTGAGACAGTGAGGATTATAGAGCGGTGACTGTAACACAGTGAGAGCACAGTGAGACAATGAGGATTATAGAGCGGTGACTGTAACACACAGTGAGAGCACAGTGAGACAGTGAGGATTATAGACCGGTGACTGTAACACAGAGTGAGAGCACAGTGAGACAGTGAGGATTATAGAGCGGTGACTGTAACACAGAGTGAGGGCACAGTGAGACAATGAGGATTATAGAGCAGTGACTGTAACACACAATGAGAGCACAGTGAGACAATGAGGATTATAGAGCGGTGACTGTAACACAGAGCGAGAGCACAGTGAGACAGTGAGGATTATAGAGCGGTGACTGTAACACAGTGAGAGCACAGTGAGACAGTGAGGATTATAGAGCGGTGACTGTAACACAGAGTGAGAGCACAGTGAGACAGTGAGGATTATAGAGCGGTGACTGTAACACACAATGAGAGCACAGTGAGACAGTGAGGATTATAGAGCGGTGACTGTAACACAGAGTGAGTGCACAGTGAGACAGTGAGGATTATAGAGCGGTGACTGTAACACACAATGAGAGCACAGTGAGACAATGAGGATTATAGAGCGGTGACTGTAACACAGAGTGAGAGCACAGTGAGACAGTGAGGATTATAGAGCGGTGACTGTAACACAGAGTGAGAGCACAGTGAGACAGTGAGTATTATAGAGCAGTGACTGTAACACAGAGTGAGAGCACAGTGAGACAGTGAGGATTATAGAGCGGTGACTGTAACACACAGTGAGAGCACAGTGAGACAGTGAGTATTATAGAGCGGTGACTGTAACACAGAGTGAGAGCACAGTGAGACAGTGAGGATTATTGAGCGGTGACTGTAACACAGAGTGAGAGCACAGTGAGACAGTGAGGATTATAGAGCAGTGACTGTAACACAGAGGGAGAGCACAGTGAGACAGTGAGGATTATAGAGCGGTGACTGTAACACACAATGAGAGCACAGTGAGACAATGAGGATTATAGACCGGTGACTGTAACACAGAGTGAGAGCACAGTGAGACAATGAGGATTATAGAGCGGTGACTGTAACACACAATGAGAGCACAGTGAGACAATGAGGATTATAGACCGGTGACTGTAACACAGTGAGAGCACAGTGAGACAGTGAGGATTATAGAGCGGTGACTGTAACACAGAGTGAGAGCACAGTGAGACAGTGAGGATTATAGAGCGGTGAGTGTAACACACAGTGAGAGCACAGTGAGACAGTGAGGATTATAGAGCGGTGACTGTAACACAGAGTGAGTGCACAGTGAGACAGTGAGGATAATGGAGCGGTGACTGTAACACACAATGAGAGCACAGTGAGACAGTGAGGATTATAGAGCGGTGACTGTAACACAGAGTGAGAGCACAGTGAGACAATGAGGATTATAGAGCGGTGACTGTAACACAGAGTGAGAGCACAGTGAGACAGTGAGGATTATAGAGCGGTGACTGTAACACAGTGAGAGCACATTGAGACAATGAGGACTATAGAGCGGTGACTGTAACACAGAGTGAGAGCACAGTGAGACAGTGAGGATTATAGAGCGGTGACTGTAACACAGAGTGAGAGCACAGTGAGACAGTGAGGATTATAGAGCGGTGAGTGTAACACACAGTGAGAGCACAGTGAGACAGTGAGGATTATAGAGCAGTGACTGTAACACAGAGGGAGAGCACAGTGAGACAGTGAGGATTATAGAGCGGTGACTGTAACACACAGTGAGAGCACAGTGAGACAATGAGGATTATAGAGCGGTGACTGTAACACACAGTGAGAGCACAGTGAGACAATGAGGATTATAGAGCGGTGACTGTAACACACAATGAGAGCACAGTGAGACAGTGAGGATTATAGAGCGGTGAGTGTAACACACAGTGAGAGCACAGTGACACAGTGAGGATTATAGAGCAGTGACTGTAACACAGAGGGAGAGCACAGTGAGACAGTGAGGATTATAGAGCGGTGACTGTAACACACAATGAGAGCACAGTGAGACAGTGAGGATTATAGAGCGGTGACTGTAACACACAATGGGAGCACAGTGAGACAGTGAGGATTATAGAGCGGTGAGTGTAACACACAATGAGAGCACAGTGAGACAGTGAGGATTATAGAGCGGTGACTGTAACACAGAGTGAGAGCACAGTGAGAAGTGAGGATTATAGAGCGGTGACTGTAACACAGAGTGAGAGCACAGTGAGACAATGAGGATTATAGAGCAGTGACTGTAACACACAATGAGAGCACAGTGAGACAATGAGGATTATAGAGCGGTGACTGTAACACACAGTGAGAGCACAGTGAGACAGTGAGGATTATAGAGCAGTGACTGTAACACACAATGAGAGCACAGTGAGACAATGAGGATTATAGAGCGGTGACTGTAACACACAATGAGAGCACAGTGAGACAATGAGGATAAAAGAGCGGTGACTGTAACACACAGTGAGAGCACAGTGAGACAGTGAGGATTATAGAGCGGTGACTGTAACACAGTGAGAGCACAGTGAGACAGTGAGGATTATAGAGCGGTGACTGTAACACAGTGAGAGCACAGTGAGACAGTGCGGATTATAGACCGGTGACTGTAACACACAATGAGAGCACAGTGAGACAATGAGGATCATAGAGCGGTGACTGTAACACACAATGAGAGCACAGTGAGACAGTGAGGATTATAGAGCGGTGACTGTAACACAGTGAGAGCACAGTGAGACAGTGAGGATTATAGAGCAGTGACTGTAACACACAGTGAGAGCACAGTGAGACAGTGAGGATTATAGACCGGTGACTGTAACACAGAGTGAGAACACAGTGAGACAGTGAGGATTATAGAGCGGTGACTGTAACACACAGTGAGAGCACAGTGAGACAGTGAGGATTATAGAGCGGTGAGTGTAACACAGAGTGAGAGCACAGTGAGACAATGAGGATTATAGACCGGTGACTGTAACACAGAGTGAGAGCACAGTGAGACAGTGCGGATTATAGAGAGGTGACTGTAACACAGAGTGAGAGCACAGTGAGACAATGAGGATTATAGAGCGGTGACTGTAACACACAGTGAGAGCACAGTGAGACAGTGAGGATCATAGAGCGGTGACTGTAACACAGTGAGAGCACAGTGAGACAGTGAGGATTGTAGACCGGTGACTGTAACACAGAGTGAGAGCACAGTGAGACAATGAGGATAATAGAGCGGTGAGTGTAACACACAATGAGAGCACAGTGAGACAATGAGGATTATAGAGCGGTGACTGTAACACACAGTGAGAGCACAGTGAGACAATGAGGATTATAGACCGGTGACTGTAACACAGAGTGAGAGCACAGTGAGACAGTGAGGATTATAGAGCGGTGACTGTAACACAGTGAGAGCACAGTGAGACAGTGAGGATTATAGAGCGGTGACTGTAACACAGTGAGAGCACAGTGAGACAGTGAGGATTATAGAGCGGTGACTGTAACACAGTGAGAGCACAGTGAGACAGTGAGGATTATAGAGCAGTGACTGTAACACACAGTGAGAGCACAGTGAGACAATGAGGATTATAGAGCGGTGAGTGTAACACACAGTGAGAGCACAGTGAGACAGTGAGGATTATAGAGCAGTGACTGTAACACACAGTGAGAGCACAGTGAGACAATGAGGATTATGGACCGGTGACTGTAACACAGAGTGAGAGCACAGTGAGACAATGAGGATTATAGAGCGGTGACTGTAACACACAGTGAGAGCACAGTGAGACAGTGAGGATTATAGAGCGGTGACTGTAACACAGTGAGAGCACAGTGAGACAGTGAGGATTATAGAGCGGTGACTGTAACACAGTGAGAGCACAGTGAGACAGTGAGGATTATAGAGCGGTGACTGTAACACAGAGTGAGAGCACAGTGAGAGAGTGAGGATTATAGAGCGGTGACTGTAACACAGTGAGAGCACAGTGAGACAGTGAGGATTATAGAGCGGTGACTGTAACACAGAGTGAGAGCACAGTGAGACAGTGAGGATTATAGACCGGTGACTGTAACACACAATGAGAGCACAGTGAGACAGTGAGGATTATAGAGCGGTGACTGTAACACAGAGCGAGAGCACAATGAGACAGTGAGGATTATAGAGCGGTGACTGTAACACAGTGAGAGCACAGTGAGACCGTGAGGATTATAGAGCAGTGACTGTAACACACAGTGAGAGCACAGTGAGACAGTGAGGATTATAGAGCGGTGACTGTAACACACAGTGAGAGCACAGTGAGACAGTGAGGATTATAGAGCGGTGACTGTAACACAGTGAGAGCACAGTGAGACAGTGAGGATTATAGAGCGGTGACTGTAACACAGTGAGAGCACAGTGAGACAGTGAGGATTATAGAGCCGTGACTGTAACACAGAGTGAGAGCACAGTGAGAGAGTGAGGATTATAGAGCGGTGACTGTAACACAGTGAGAGCACAGTGAGACAGTGAGGATTATAGAGCGGTGACTGTAACACAGAGTGAGAGCACAGTGAGACACTGAGGATTATAGAGCGGTGACTGTAACACACAATGAGAGCACAGTGAGACAGTGAGGATTATAGAGCGGTGACTGTAACACAGAGCGAGATCACAGTGAGACAGTGAGGATTATAGAGCGGTGACTGTAACACAGAGTGAGAGCACAGTGAGACAATGAGGATTATAGAGCGGTGACTGTAACACGGAGTGAGAGCACAGTGAGACAGGGAGGATTATAGAGCGGTGACTGTAACACAGTGAGAGCACAGTGAGACAATGAGGATTATAGAGCGGTGACTGTAACACACAGTGAGAGCACAGTGAGACAGTGAGGATTATAGACCGGTGACTGTAACACAGAGTGAGAGCACAGTGAGACAGTGAGGATTATAGAGCGGTGATTGTAACACAGAGTGAGAGCACAGTGAGACAATGAGGATTATAGAGCAGTGACTGTAACACACAATGAGAGCACAGTGAGACAATGAGGATTATAGAGCGGTGACTGTAACACAGAGCGAGAGCACAGTGAGACAGTGATGATTATAGAGCGGTGACTGTAACACAGTGAGAGCACAGTGAGACAGTGAGGATTATAGAGCGGTGACTGTAACACAGAGTGAGAGCACAGTGAGACAGTGAGGATTATAGAGCGGTGACTGTAACACACAATGAGAGCACAGTGAGACAGTGAGGATTATAGAGCGGTGACTGTAACACAGAGTGAGAGCACAGTGAGACAGTGAGGATTATAGAGCGGTGAGTGTAACACACAGTGAGAGCACAGTGAGACAGTGAGGATTATAGAGCGGTGACTGTAACACAGAGTGAGTGCACAGTGAGACAGTGAGGATTATAGAGCGGTGACTGTAACACAGAGTGAGAGCACAGTGAGACAGTGAGGATTATAGAGCGGTGAGTGTAACACACAGTGAGAGCACAGTGAGACAGTGAGGATTATAGAGCGGTGACTGTAACACAGAGTGAGTGCACAGTGAGACAGTGAGGATTATAGAGCGGTGAGTGTAACACACAGTGAGAGCACAGTGAGACAGTGAGGATTATAGAGCATTGACTGTAACACAGAGTGAGAGCACAGTGAGACAGTGAGGATTATAGAGCGGTGACTGTAACACAGTGAGAGCACAGTGAGACAGTGAGGATTATAGAGCGGTGACTGTAACACACAATGAGAGCACAGTGAGACAGTGAGGATTATAGAGCGGTGACTGTAACACAGTGAGAGCACAGTGAGACAGTGAGGATTATAGAGCAGTGACTGTAACACACAGTGAGAGCACAGTGAGACAGTGAGGATTATAGACCGGTGACTGTAACGCAGAGTGAGAACACAGTGAGACAGTGAGGATTATAGAGCGGTGACTGTAACACACAGTGAGAGCACAGTGAGACAGTGAGGATTATAGAGCGGTGAGTGTAACACAGAGTGAGAGCACAGTGAGACAATGAGGATTATAGACCGGTGACTGTAACACAGAGTGAGAGCACAGTGAGACAGTGCGGATTATAGAGCGGTGACTGTAACACACAGTGAGAGCACAGTGAGACAGTGAGGATTATAGAGCGGTGACTGTAACACACAGTGAGAGCACAGTGAGACAGTGAGGATCATAGAGCGGTGACTGTAACACAGTGAGAGCACAGTGAGACAGTGAGGATTATAGACCGGTGACTGTAACACAGAGTGAGAGCACAGTGAGACAACGAGGATAATAGAGCGGTGAGTGTAACACACAATGAGAGCACAGTGAGACAATGAGGATTATAGAGCGGTGACTGTAACACACAGTGAGAGCACAGTGAGACAATGAGGATTATAGACCGGTGACTGTAACACAGAGTGAGAGCACAGTGAGACAGTGAGGATTATAGAGCGGTGACTGTAACACAGTGAGAGCACAGTGAGACAGTGAGGATTATAGAGCGGTGACTGTAACACAGTGAGAGCACAGTGAGACAGTGAGGATTATAGAGCGGTGACTGTAACACAGTGAGAGCACAGTGAGACAGTGAGGATTATAGAGCAGTGACTGTAACACACAGTGAGAGCACAGTGAGACAATGAGGATTATAGAGCGGTGACTGTAACACACAGTGAGAGCACAGTGAGACAGTGAGGATTATAGAGCAGTGACTGTAACACACAGTGAGAGCACAGTGAGACAATGAGGATTATGGACCGGTGGCTGTAACACAGAGTGAGAGCACAGTGAGACAATGAGGATTATAGAGCGGTGACTGTAACACACAGTGAGAGCACAGTGAGACAGTGAGGATTATAGAGCGGTGACTGTAACACAGTGAGAGCACAGTGAGACAGTGAGGATTATAGAGCGGTGACTGTAACACAGTGAGAGCACAGTGAGACAGTGAGGATTATAGACCGGTGACTGTAACACAGAGTGAGAGCACAGTGAGAGAGTGAGGATTATAGAGCGGTGACTGTAACACAGTGAGAGCACAGTGAGACAGTGAGGATTATAGAGCGGTGACTGTAACACAGAGTGAGAGCACAGTGAGACAGTGAGGATTATAGAGCGGTGACTGTAACACACAATGAGAGCACAGTGAGACAGTGAGGATTATAGAGCGGTGACTGTAACACAGAGCGAGAGCACAGTGAGACAGTGAGGATTATAGAGCGGTGACTGTAACACAGAGTGAGAGCACAGTGAGACAATGAGGATTATAGAGCGGTGACTGTAACACAGAGTGAGAGCACAGTGAGACAGTGAGGATTATAGAGCGGTGACTGTAACACAGTGAGAGCACAGTGAGACAATGAGGATTATAGAGCGGTGACTGTAACACACAGTGAGAGCACAGTGAGACAGTGAGGATTATAGACCGGTGACTGTAACACAGAGTGAGAGCACAGTGAGACAGTGAGGATTATAGAGCGGTGACTGTAACACAGAGTGAGGGCACAGTGAGACAATGAGGATTATAGAGCAGTGACTGTAACACACAATGAGAGCACAGTGAGACAATGAGGATTATAGAGCGGTGACTGTAACACAGAGCGAGAGCACAGTGAGACAGTGAGGATTATAGAGCGGTGACTGTAACACAGTGAGAGCACAGTGAGACAGTGAGGATTATAGAGCGGTGACTGTAACACAGAGTGAGAGCACAGTGAGACAGTGAGGATTATAGAGCGGTGACTGTAACACACAATGAGAGCACAGTGAGACAGTGAGGATTATAGAGCGGTGACTGTAACACAGAGTGAGAGCACAGTGAGACAGTGAGGATTATAGAGCGGTGAGTGTAACACACAGTGAGAGCACAGTGAGACAGTGAGGATTATAGAGCGGTGACTGTAACACAGAGTGAGTGCACAGTGAGACAGTGAGGATTATAGAGCGGTGACTGTAACACACAATGAGAGCACAGTGAGACAATGAGGATTATAGAGCGGTGACTGTAACACAGAGTGAGAGCACAGTGAGACAGTGAGGATTATAGAGCGGTGACTGTAACACAGAGTGAGAGCACAGTGAGACAGTGAGTATTATAGAGCAGTGACTGTAACACAGAGTGAGAGCACAGTGAGACAGTGAGGATTATAGAGCGGTGACTGTAACACACAGTGAGAGCACAGTGAGACAGTGAGTATTATAGAGCGGTGACTGTAACACAGAGTGAGAGCACAGTGAGACAGTGAGGATTATTGAGCGGTGACTGTAACACAGAGTGAGAGCACAGTGAGACAGTGAGGATTATAGAGCAGTGACTGTAACACAGAGGGAGAGCACAGTGAGACAGTGAGGATTATAGAGCGGTGACTGTAACACACAATGAGAGCACAGTGAGACAATGAGGATTATAGACCGGTGACTGTAACACAGAGTGAGAGCACAGTGAGACAATGAGGATTATAGAGCGGTGACTGTAACACACAATGAGAGCACAGTGAGACAATGAGGATTATAGACCGGTGACTGTAACACAGTGAGAGCACAGTGAGACAGTGAGGATTATAGAGCGGTGACTGTAACACAGAGTGAGAGCACAGTGAGACAGTGAGGATTATAGAGCGGTGAGTGTAACACACAGTGAGAGCACAGTGAGACAGTGAGGATTATAGAGCGGTGACTGTAACACAGAGTGAGTGCACAGTGAGACAGTGAGGATAATGGAGCGGTGACTGTAACACACAATGAGAGCACAGTGAGACAGTGAGGATTATAGAGCGGTGACTGTAACACAGAGTGAGAGCACAGTGAGACAATGAGGATTATAGAGCGGTGACTGTAACACAGAGTGAGAGCACAGTGAGACAGTGAGGATTATAGAGCGGTGACTGTAACACAGTGAGAGCACATTGAGACAATGAGGACTATAGAGCGGTGACTGTAACACAGAGTGAGAGCACAGTGAGACAGTGAGGATTATAGAGCGGTGACTGTAACACAGAGTGAGAGCACAGTGAGACAGTGAGGATTATAGAGCGGTGAGTGTAACACACAGTGAGAGCACAGTGAGACAGTGAGGATTATAGAGCAGTGACTGTAACACAGAGGGAGAGCACAGTGAGACAGTGAGGATTATAGAGCGGTGACTGTAACACACAGTGAGAGCACAGTGAGACAATGAGGATTATAGAGCGGTGACTGTAACACACAGTGAGAGCACAGTGAGACAATGAGGATTATAGAGCGGTGACTGTAACACACAATGAGAGCACAGTGAGACAGTGAGGATTATAGAGCGGTGAGTGTAACACACAGTGAGAGCACAGTGACACAGTGAGGATTATAGAGCAGTGACTGTAACACAGAGGGAGAGCACAGTGAGACAGTGAGGATTATAGAGCGGTGACTGTAACACACAATGAGAGCACAGTGAGACAGTGAGGATTATAGAGCGGTGACTGTAACACACAATGGGAGCACAGTGAGACAGTGAGAATTATAGAGCGGTGAGTGTAACACACAATGAGAGCACAGTGAGACAGTGAGGATTATAGAGCGGTGACTGTAACACAGAGTGAGAGCACAGTGAGAAGTGAGGATTATAGAGCGGTGACTGTAACACAGAGTGAGAGCACAGTGAGACAATGAGGATTATAGAGCAGTGACTGTAACACACAATGAGAGCACAGTGAGACAATGAGGATTATAGAGCGGTGACTGTAACACACAGTGAGAGCACAGTGAGACAGTGAGGATTATAGAGCAGTGACTGTAACACACAATGAGAGCACAGTGAGACAATGAGGATTATAGAGCGGTGACTGTAACACACAATGAGAGCACAGTGAGACAATGAGGATAAAAGAGCGGTGACTGTAACACACAGTGAGAGCACAGTGAGACAGTGAGGATTATAGAGCGGTGACTGTAACACAGTGAGAGCACAGTGAGACAGTGAGGATTATAGAGCGGTGACTGTAACACAGTGAGAGCACAGTGAGACAGTGCGGATTATAGACCGGTGACTGTAACACACAATGAGAGCACAGTGAGACAATGAGGATCATAGAGCGGTGACTGTAACACACAATGAGAGCACAGTGAGACAGTGAGGATTATAGAGCGGTGACTGTAACACAGTGAGAGCACAGTGAGACAGTGAGGATTATAGAGCAGTGACTGTAACACACAGTGAGAGCACAGTGAGACAGTGAGGATTATAGACCGGTGACTGTAACACAGAGTGAGAACACAGTGAGACAGTGAGGATTATAGAGCGGTGACTGTAACACACAGTGAGAGCACAGTGAGACAGTGAGGATTATAGAGCGGTGAGTGTAACACAGAGTGAGAGCACAGTGAGACAATGAGGATTATAGACCGGTGACTGTAACACAGAGTGAGAGCACAGTGAGACAGTGCGGATTATAGAGAGGTGACTGTAACACAGAGTGAGAGCACAGTGAGACAATGAGGATTATAGAGCGGTGACTGTAACACACAGTGAGAGCACAGTGAGACAGTGAGGATCATAGAGCGGTGACTGTAACACAGTGAGAGCACAGTGAGACAGTGAGGATTGTAGACCGGTGACTGTAACACAGAGTGAGAGCACAGTGAGACAATGAGGATAATAGAGCGGTGAGTGTAACACACAATGAGAGCACAGTGAGACAATGAGGATTATAGAGCGGTGACTGTAACACACAGTGAGAGCACAGTGAGACAATGAGGATTATAGACCGGTGACTGTAACACAGAGTGAGAGCACAGTGAGACAGTGAGGATTATAGAGCGGTGACTGTAACACAGTGAGAGCACAGTGAGACAGTGAGGATTATAGAGCGGTGACTGTAACACAGTGAGAGCACAGTGAGACAGTGAGGATTATAGAGCGGTGACTGTAACACAGTGAGAGCACAGTGAGACAGTGAGGATTATAGAGCAGTGACTGTAACACACAGTGAGAGCACAGTGAGACAATGAGGATTATAGAGCGGTGAGTGTAACACACAGTGAGAGCACAGTGAGACAGTGAGGATTATAGAGCAGTGACTGTAACACACAGTGAGAGCACAGTGAGACAATGAGGATTATGGACCGGTGACTGTAACACAGAGTGAGAGCACAGTGAGACAATGAGGATTATAGAGCGGTGACTGTAACACACAGTGAGAGCACAGTGAGACAGTGAGGATTATAGAGCGGTGACTGTAACACAGTGAGAGCACAGTGAGACAGTGAGGATTATAGAGCGGTGACTGTAACACAGTGAGAGCACAGTGAGACAGTGAGGATTATAGAGCGGTGACTGTAACACAGAGTGAGAGCACAGTGAGAGAGTGAGGATTATAGAGCGGTGACTGTAACACAGTGAGAGCACAGTGAGACAGTGAGGATTATAGAGCGGTGACTGTAACACAGAGTGAGAGCACAGTGAGACAGTGAGGATTATAGACCGGTGACTGTAACACACAATGAGAGCACAGTGAGACAGTGAGGATTATAGAGCGGTGACTGTAACACAGAGCGAGAGCACAATGAGACAGTGAGGATTATAGAGCGGTGACTGTAACACAGTGAGAGCACAGTGAGACCGTGAGGATTATAGAGCAGTGACTGTAACACACAGTGAGAGCACAGTGAGACAGTGAGGATTATAGACCGGTGACTGTAACACAGAGTGAGAACACAGTGAGACAGTGAGGATTATAGAGCGGTGACTGTAACACACAGTGAGAGCACAGTGAGACAGTGAGGATTATAGAGCGGTGAGTGTAACACAGAGTGAGAGCACAGTGAGACAATGAGGATTATAGACCGGTGACTGTAACACAGAGTGAGAGCACAGTGAGACAGTGCGGATTACAGAGAGGTGACTGTAACACAGAGTGAGAGCACAGTGAGACAATGAGGATTATAGAGCGGTGACTGTAACACACAGTGAGAGCACAGTGAGACAGTGAGGATCATAGAGCGGTGACTGTAACACAGTGAGAGCACAGTGAGACAGTGAGGATTGTAGACCGGTGACTGTAACACAGAGTGAGAGCACAGTGAGACAATGAGGATAATAGAGCGGTGAGTGTAACACACAATGAGAGCACAGTGAGACAATGAGGATTATAGAGCGGTGACTGTAACACACAGTGAGAGCACAGTGAGACAATGAGGATTATAGACCGGTGACTGTAACACAGAGTGAGAGCACAGTGAGACAGTGAGGATTATAGAGCGGTGACTGTAACACAGTGAGAGCACAGTGAGACAGTGAGGATTATAGAGCGGTGACTGTAACACAGTGAGAGCACAGTGAGACAGTGAGGATTATAGAGCGGTGACTGTAACACAGTGAGAGCACAGTGAGACAGTGAGGATTATAGAGCAGTGACTGTAACACACAGTGAGAGCACAGTGAGACAATGAGGATTATAGAGCGGTGACTGTAACACACAGTGAGAGCACAGTGAGACAGTGAGGATTATAGAGCAGTGACTGTAACACACAGTGAGAGCACAGTGAGACAATGAGGATTATGGACCGGTGACTGTAACACAGAGTGAGAGCACAGTGAGACAATGAGGATTATAGAGCGGTGACTGTAACACACAGTGAGAGCACAGTGAGACAGTGAGGATTATAGAGCGGTGACTGTAACACAGTGAGAGCACAGTGAGACAGTGAGGATTATAGAGCGGTGACTGTAACACAGTGAGAGCACAGTGAGACAGTGAGGATTATAGAGCGGTGACTGTAACACAGAGTGAGAGCACAGTGAGAGAGTGAGGATTATAGAGCGGTGACTGTAACACAGTGAGAGCACAGTGAGACAGTGAGGATTATAGAGCGGTGACTGTAACACAGAGTGAGAGCACAGTGAGACAGTGAGGATTATAGACCGGTGACTGTAACACACAATGAGAGCACAGTGAGACAGTGAGGATTATAGAGCGGTGACTGTAACACAGAGCGAGAGCACAATGAGACAGTGAGGATTATAGAGCGGTGACTGTAACACAGAGTGAGAGCACAGTGAGACAATGAGGATTATAGAGCGGTGACTGTAAAACAGAGTGAGAGCACAGTGAGACAGTGAGGATTATAGAGCGGTGACTGTAACACAGTGAGAGCACAGTGAGACAATGAGGATTATAGAGCGGTGACTGTAACACACAGTGAGAGCACAGTGAGACAGTGAGGATTATAGACCGGTGACTGTAACACAGAGTGAGAGCACAGTGAGACAGTGAGGATTATAGAGCGGTGACTGTAACACAGAGTGAGAGCACAGTGAGACAATGAGGATTATAGAGCAGTGACTGTAACACACAATGAGAGCACAGTGAGACAATGAGGATTATAGAGCGGTGACTGTAACACAGAGCGAGAGCACAGTGAGACAGTGAGGATTATAGAGCGGTGACTGTAACACAGTGAGAGCACAGTGAGACAGTGAGGATTATAGAGCGGTGACTGTAACACAGAGTGAGAGCACAGTGAGACAGTGAGGATTATAGAGCGGTGACTGTAACACACAATGAGAGCACAGTGAGACAGTGAGGATTATAGAGCGGTGACTGTAACACAGAGTGAGAGCACAGTGAGACAGTGAGGATTATAGAGCGGTGAGTGTAACACACAGTGAGAGCACAGTGAGACAGTGAGGATTATAGAGCGGTGACTGTAACACAGAGTGAGTGCACAGTGAGACAGTGAGGATAATAGAGCGGTGACTGTAACACACAATGAGAGCACAGTGAGACAGTGAGGATTATAGAGCGGTGACTGTAACACAGAGTGAGAGCACAGTGAGACAGTGAGGATTATAGAGCGGTGACTGTAACACAGTGAGAGCACATTGAGACAATGAGGACTATAGAGCGGTGACTGTAACACAGAGTGAGAGCACAGTGAGACAGTGAGGATTATAGAGCGGTGACTGTAACACAGAGTGAGAGCACAGTGAGACAGTGAGGATTATAGAGCGGTGAGTGTAACACACAGTGAGAGCACAGTGAGACAGTGAGGATTATAGAGCAGTGACTGTAACACAGAGGGAGAGCACAGTGAGACAGTGAGGATTATAGAGCGGTGACTGTAACACACAGTGAGAGCACAGTGAGACAATGAGGATTATAGAGCGGTGACTGTAACACACAGTGAGAGCACAGTGAGACAATGAGGATTATAGAGCGGTGACTGTAACACACAATGAGAGCACAGTGAGACAGTGAGGATTATAGAGCGGTGAGTGTAACACACAGTGAGAGCACAGTGACGCAGTGAGGATTATAGAGCAGTGACTGTAACACAGAGGGAGAGCACAGTGAGACAGTGAGGATTATAGAGCGGTGACTGTAACACACAATGAGAGCACAGTGAGACAGTGAGGATTATAGAGCGGTGACTGTAACACACAATGGGAGCACAGTGAGACAGTGAGGATTATAGAGCGGTGAGTGTAACACACAATGAGAGCACAGTGAGACAGTGAGGATTATAGAGCGGTGACTGTAACACAGAGTGAGAGCACAGTGAGAAGTGAGGATTATAGAGCGGTGACTGTAACACAGAGTGAGAGCACAGTGAGACAATGAGGATTATAGAGCAGTGACTGTAACACACAATGAGAGCACAGTGAGACAATGAGGATTATAGAGCGGTGACTGTAACACACAGTGAGAGCACAGTGAGACAGTGAGGATTATAGAGCAGTGACTGTAACACACAATGAGAGCACAGTGAGACAATGAGGATTATAGAGCGGTGACTGTAACACACAATGAGAGCACAGTGAGACAATGAGGATAAAAGAGCGGTGACTGTAACACACAGTGAGAGCACAGTGAGACAATGAGGATTATAGAGCAGTGACTGTAACACACAATGAGAGCACAGTGAGACAGTGAGGATTATAGAGCGGTGACTGTAACACAGTGAGAGCACAGTGAGACAGTGAGGATTATAGAGCGGTGACTGTAACACAGTGAGAGCACAGTGAGACAGTGAGGATTATAGAGCGGTGACTGTAACACAGTGAGAGCACAGTGAGACAGTGCGGATTATAGACCGGTGACTGTAACACACAATGAGAGCACAGTGAGACAATGAGGATCATAGAGCGGTGACTGTAACACACAATGAGAGCACAGTGAGACAGTGAGGATTATAGAGCGGTGACTGTAACACAGTGAGAGCACAGTGAGACAGTGAGGATTATAGAGCAGTGACTGTAACACACAGTGAGAGCACAGTGAGACAGTGAGGATTATAGACCGGTGACTGTAACACAGAGTGAGAACACAGTGAGACAGTGAGGATTATAGAGCGGTGACTGTAACACACAGTGAGAGCACAGTGAGACAGTGAGGATTATAGAGCGGTGAGTGTAACACAGAGTGAGAGCACAGTGAGACAATGAGGATTATAGACCGGTGACTGTAACACAGAGTGAGAGCACAGTGAGACAGTGCGGATTATAGAGAGGTGACTGTAACACAGAGTGAGAGCACAGTGAGACAATGAGGATTATAGAGCGGTGACTGTAACACACAGTGAGAGCACAGTGAGACAGTGAGGATCATAGAGCGGTGACTGTAACACAGTGAGAGCACAGTGAGACAGTGAGGATTGTAGACCGGTGACTGTAACACAGAGTGAGAGCACAGTGAGACAATGAGGATAATAGAGCGGTGAGTGTAACACACAATGAGAGCACAGTGAGACAATGAGGATTATAGAGCGGTGACTGTAACACACAGTGAGAGCACAGTGAGACAATGAGGATTATAGACCGGTGACTGTAACACAGAGTGAGAGCACAGTGAGACAGTGAGGATTATAGAGCGGTGACTGTAACACAGTGAGAGCACAGTGAGACAGTGAGGATTATAGAGCGGTGACTGTAACACAGTGAGAGCACAGTGAGACAGTGAGGATTATAGAGCGGTGACTGTAACACAGTGAGAGCACAGTGAGACAGTGAGGATTATAGAGCAGTGACTGTAACACACAGTGAGAGCACAGTGAGACAATGAGGATTATAGAGCGGTGACTGTAACACACAGTGAGAGCACAGTGAGACAGTGAGGATTATAGAGCAGTGACTGTAACACACAGTGAGAGCACAGTGAGACAATGAGGATTATGGACCGGTGACTGTAACACAGAGTGAGAGCACAGTGAGACAATGAGGATTATAGAGCGGTGACTGTAACACACAGTGAGAGCACAGTGAGACAGTGAGGATTATAGAGCGGTGACTGTAACACAGTGAGAGCACAGTGAGACAGTGAGGATTATAGAGCGGTGACTGTAACACAGTGAGAGCACAGTGAGACAGTGAGGATTATAGAGCGGTGACTGTAACACAGAGTGAGAGCACAGTGAGAGAGTGAGGATTATAGAGCGGTGACTGTAACACAGTGAGAGCACAGTGAGACAGTGAGGATTATAGAGCGGTGACTGTAACACAGAGTGAGAGCACAGTGAGACAGTGAGGATTATAGACCGGTGACTGTAACACACAATGAGAGCACAGTGAGACAGTGAGGATTATAGAGCGGTGACTGTAACACAGAGCGAGAGCACAATGAGACAGTGAGGATTATAGAGCGGTGACTGTAACACAGAGTGAGAGCACAGTGAGACAATGAGGATTATAGAGCGGTGACTGTAACACAGAGTGAGAGCACAGTGAGACAGTGAGGATTATAGAGCGGTGACTGTAACACAGTGAGAGCACAGTGAGACAATGAGGATTATAGAGCGGTGACTGTAACACACAGTGAGAGCACAGTGAGACAGTGAGGATTATAGACCGGTGACTGTAACACAGAGTGAGAGCACAGTGAGACAGTGAGGATTATAGAGCGGTGACTGTAACACAGAGTGAGAGCACAGTGAGACAATGAGGATTATAGAGCAGTGACTGTAACACACAATGAGAGCACAGTGAGACAATGAGGATTATAGAGCGGAGACTGTAACACAGAGCGAGAGCACAGTGAGACAATGAGGATTATAGAGCGGTGACTGTAACACAGTGAGAGCACAGTGAGACAGTGAGGATTATAGAGCGGTGACTGTAACACAGAGTGAGAGCACAGTGAGACAGTGAGGATTATAGAGCGGTGACTGTAACACACAATGAGAGCACAGTGAGACAGTGAGGATTATAGAGCGGTGACTGTAACACAGAGTGAGAGCACAGTGAGACAGTGAGGATTATAGAGCGGTGAGTTTAACACACAGTGAGAGCACAGTGAGACAGTGAGGATTATAGAGCGGTGACTGTAACACAGAGTGAGTGCACAGTGAGACAGTGAGGATTATAGAGCGGTGACTGTAACACACAATGAGAGCACAGTGAGACAGTGAGGATTATAGAGCGGTGACTGTAACACAGAGTGAGAGCACAGTGAGACAATGAGGATTATAGAGCGGTGACTGTAACACAGAGTGAGAGCACAGTGAGACAGTGAGGATTATAGAGCGGTGACTGTAACACAGTGAGAGCACATTGAGACAATGAGGACTATAGAGCGGTGACTGTAACACAGAGTGAGAGCACAGTGAGACAGTGAGGATTATAGAGCGGTGACTGTAACACAGAGTGAGAGCACAGTGAGACAGTGAGGATTATAGAGCGGTGAGTGTAACACACAGTGAGAGCACAGTGAGACAGTGAGGATTATAGAGCAGTGACTGTAACACAGAGGGAGAGCACAGTGAGACAGTGAGGATTATAGAGCGGTGACTGTAACACACAGTGAGAGCACAGTGAGACAATGAGGATTATAGAGCGGTGACTGTAACACACAGTGAGAGCACAGTGAGACAGTGAGGATTATAGAGCGGTGACTGTAACACACAATGAGAGCAAAGTGACACAGTGAGGATTATAGAGCAGTGACTGTAACACAGAGGGAGAGCACAGTGAGACAGTGAGGATTATAGAGCGGTGACTGTAACACACAATGAGAGCACAGTGAGACAGTGAGGATTATAGAGCGGTGACTGTAACACACAATGGGAGCACAGTGAGACAGTGAGGATTATAGAGCGGTGAGTGTAACACACAATGAGAGCACAGTGAGACAGTGAGGATTATAGAGCGGTGACTGTAACACAGAGTGAGAGCACAGTGAGAAGTGAGGATTATAGAGCGGTGACTGTAACACAGAGTGAGAGCACAGTGAGACAGTGAGGATTATAGAGCAGTGACTGTAACACAGAGTGAGAGCACAGTGAGACAGTGAGGATTATAGAGCAGTGACTGTAACACAGAGTGAGAGCACAGTGAGACAGTGAGGATTATAGAGCGGTGACTGTAACACACAATGAGAGCACAGTGAGACAATGAGGATTATAGAGCGGTGACTGTAACACAGTGAGAGCACAGTGAGACAATGAGGATTATAGAGCGGTGACTGTAACACACAGTGAGAGCACAGTGAGACAGTGAGGATTATAGAGCAGTGACTGTAACACAGTGAGAGCACAGTGAGACAATGAGGATTATAGAGCGGTGACTGTAACACAGTGAGAGCACAGTGAGACAGTGAGGATTATAGAGCGGTGACTGTAACACAGTGAGAGCACAGTGAGACAGTGAGGATTATAGAGCGGTGACTGTAACACACAATGAGAGCACAGTGAGACAATGAGGATTATAGAGCAGTGACTGTAACACACAATGAGAGCACAGTGAGACAATGAGGATTATAGAGCGGTGACTGTAACACACAGTGAGAGCACAGTGAGACAGTGAGGATTATAGAGCAGTGACTGTAACACACAATGAGAGCAGAGTGAGACAATGAGGATTATAGAGCGGTGACTGTAACACACAATGAGAGCACAGTGAGACAATGAGGATAAAATAGCGGTGACTGTAACACACAGTGAGAGCACAGTGAGACAATGAGGATTATAGAGCAGTGACTGTAACACACAATGAGAGCACAGTGAGACAATGAGGATTATAGAGCGGTGACTGTAACACACAGTGAGAGCACAGTGAGACAGTGAGGATTATAGAGCGGTGACTGTAACACACAGTGAGAGCACAGTGAGACAGTGAGGATTATAGAGCAGTGACTGTAACACAGAGTGAGAGCACAGTGAGACAGTGAGGATTATAGAGCGGTGACTGTAACACAGTGAGAGCACAGTGAGACAGTGAGGATTATAGAGCGGTGACTGTAACACAGTGAGAGCACAGTGAGACAGTGAGGATTATAGAGCAGTGACTGTAACACACAATGAGAGCACAGTGAGACAATGAGGATTATAGAGCGGTGACTGTAACACAGTGAGAGCACAGTGAGACAGTGAGTATTATAGAGCGGTGACTGTAACACAGAGTGAGAGCACAGTGAGACAGTGAGGATTATAGAGCGGTGACTGTAACACAGAGTGAGAGCACAGTGAGACAGTGAGGATTATAGAGCGGTGACTGTAACACAGTGAGAGCACAGTGAGACAGTGAGGATTATAGAGCGGTGAGTGTAACACAGAGTGAGAGCACAGTGAGACAGTGAGGATTATAGAGCAGTGACTGTAACACAGTGAGAGCACAGTGAGACAGTGAGGATTATAGAGCGGTGAGTGTAACACAGAGTGAGAGCACAGTGAGACAGTGAGGATTATAGAGCAGTGACTGTAACACACAGTGAGAGCACAGTGAGACAGTGAGGATTATAGAGCTGTGACTGTAACACAGAGTGAGAGCACAGTGAGACAGTGAGGATTATAGAGCGGTGACTGTAACACACAGTGAGAGCACAGTGAGACAATGAGGATTATAGAGCGGTGAGTGTAACACACAGTGAGAGCACAGTGAGACAGTGAGGATTATAGAGCAGTGACTGTAACACAGAGTGAGAGCACAGTGAGACAGTGAGGATTATAGAGCGGTGACTGTAACACACAGTGAGAGCACAGTGAGACAATGAGGATTATAGAGCGGTGAGTGTAACACACAGTGAGAGCACAGTGAGACAGTGAGGATTATAGAGCAGTGACTGTAACACAGAGTGAGAGCACAGTGAGACAGTGAGGATTATAGAGCGGTGACTGTAACACACAGTGAGAGCACAGTGAGACAGTGAGGATTATAGAGCAGTGACTGTAACACAGAGTGAGAGCACAGTGAGACAGTGAGGATTATAGAGCGGTGACTGTAACACAGTGAGAGCACAGTGAGACAGTGAGGATTATAGAGCGGTGACTGTAACACAGTGAGAGCACAGTGAGACAGTGAGGATTATAGAGCAGTGACTGTAACACAGTGAGAGCACAGTGAGACAGTGCGGATTATAGACCGGTGACTGTAACACACAATGAGAGCACAGTGAGACAATGAGGATTATAGAGCGGTGACTGTAACACACAATGAGAGCACAGTGAGACAGTGAGGATTATAGAGCGGTGACTGTAACACAGTGAGAGCACAGTGAGACAGTGAGGATTATAGAGCAGTGACTGTAACACACAGTGAGAGCACAGTGAGACAGTGAGGATTATAGACCGGTGACTGTAACACAGAGTGAGAACACAGTGAGACAGTGAGGATTATAGAGCGGTGACTGTAACACACAGTGAGAGCACAGTGAGGCAGTGAGGATTATAGAGCGGTGAGTGTAACACAGAGTGAGAGCACAGTGAGACAATGAGGATTATAGACCGGTGACTGTAACACAGAGTGAGAGCACAGTGAGACAGTGCGGATTATAGAGAGGTGACTGTAACACAGAGTGAGAGCACAGTGAGACAATGAGGATTATAGAGCGGTGACTGTAACACACAGTGAGAGCACAGTGAGACAGTGAGGATCATAGAGCGGTGACTGTAACACAGTGAGAGCACAGTGAGACAGTGAGGATTATAGACCGGTGACTGTAACACAGAGTGAGAGCACAGTGAGACAATGAGGATAATAGAGCGGTGAGTGTAACACACAATGAGAGCACAGTGAGACAATGAGGATTATAGAGCGGTGACTGTAACACACAGTGAGAGCACAGTGAGACAATGAGGATTATAGACCGGTGACTGTAACACAGAGTGAGAGCACAGTGAGACAGTGAGGATTATAGAGCGGTGACTGTAACACAGTGAGAGCACAGTGAGACAGTGAGGATTATAGAGCGGTGACTGTAACACAGTGAGAGCACAGTGAGACAGTGAGGATTATAGAGCGGTGGCTGTAACACAGTGAGAGCACAGTGAGACAGTGAGGATTATAGAGCGGTGACTGTAACACACAGTGAGAGCACAGTGAGACAATGAGGATTATAGAGCGGTGACTGTAACACACAGTGAGAGCACAGTGAGACAGTGAGGATTATAGAGCAGTGACTGTAACACACAGTGAGAGCACAGTGAGACAATGAGGATTATGGACCGGTGACTGTAACACAGAGTGAGAGCACAGTGAGACAATGAGGATTATAGAGCGGTGACTGTAACACACAGTGAGAGCACAGTGAGACAGTGAGGATTATAGAGCGGTGACTGTAACACAGTGAGAGCACAGTGAGACAGTGAGGATTATAGAGCGGTGACTGTAACACAGTGAGAGCACAGTGAGACAGTGAGGATTATAGAGCCGTGACTGTAACACAGAGTGAGAGCACAGTGAGAGAGTGAGGATTATAGAGCGGTGACTGTAACACAGTGAGAGCACAGTGAGACAGTGAGGATTATAGAGCGGTGACTGTAACACAGAGTGAGAGCACAGTGAGACAGTGAGGATTATAGAGCGGTGACTGTAACACACAATGAGAGCACAGTGAGACAGTGAGGATTATAGAGCGGTGACTGTAACACAGAGCGAGATCACAGTGAGACAGTGAGGATTATAGAGCGGTGACTGTAACACAGAGTGAGAGCACAGTGAGACAATGAGGATTATAGAGCGGTGACTGTAACACGGAGTGAGAGCACAGTGAGACAGGGAGGATTATAGAGCGGTGACTGTAACACAGTGAGAGCACAGTGAGACAATGAGGATTATAGAGCGGTGACTGTAACACACAGTGAGAGCACAGTGAGACAGTGAGGATTATAGACCGGTGACTGTAACACAGAGTGAGAGCACAGTGAGACAGTGAGGATTATAGAGCGGTGATTGTAACACAGAGTGAGAGCACAGTGAGACAATGAGGATTATAGAGCAGTGACTGTAACACACAATGAGAGCACAGTGAGACAATGAGGATTATAGAGCGGTGACTGTAACACAGAGCGAGAGCACAGTGAGACAGTGATGATTATAGAGCGGTGACTGTAACACAGTGAGAGCACAGTGAGACAGTGAGGATTATAGAGCGGTGACTGTAACACAGAGTGAGAGCACAGTGAGACAGTGAGGATTATAGAGCGGTGACTGTAACACACAATGAGAGCACAGTGAGACAGTGAGGATTATAGAGCGGTGACTGTAACACAGAGTGAGAGCACAGTGAGACAGTGAGGATTATAGAGCGGTGAGTGTAACACACAGTGAGAGCACAGTGAGACAGTGAGGATTATAGAGCGGTGACTGTAACACAGAGTGAGTGCACAGTGAGACAGTGAGGATTATAGAGCGGTGACTGTAACACAGAGTGAGAGCACAGTGAGACAGTGAGGATTATAGAGCGGTGAGTGTAACACACAGTGAGAGCACAGTGAGACAGTGAGGATTATAGAGCGGTGACTGTAACACAGAGTGAGTGCACAGTGAGACAGTGAGGATTATAGAGCGGTGAGTGTAACACACAGTGAGAGCACAGTGAGACAGTGAGGATTATAGAGCATTGACTGTAACACAGAGTGAGAGCACAGTGAGACAGTGAGGATTATAGAGCGGTGACTGTAACACAGTGAGAGCACAGTGAGACAGTGAGGATTATAGAGCGGTGACTGTAACACACAATGAGAGCACAGTGAGACAGTGAGGATTATAGAGCGGTGACTGTAACACAGTGAGAGCACAGTGAGACAGTGAGGATTATAGAGCAGTGACTGTAACACACAGTGAGAGCACAGTGAGACAGTGAGGATTATAGACCGGTGACTGTAACGCAGAGTGAGAACACAGTGAGACAGTGAGGATTATAGAGCGGTGACTGTAACACACAGTGAGAGCACAGTGAGACAGTGAGGATTATAGAGCGGTGAGTGTAACACAGAGTGAGAGCACAGTGAGACAATGAGGATTATAGACCGGTGACTGTAACACAGAGTGAGAGCACAGTGAGACAGTGCGGATTATAGAGAGGTGACTGTAACACAGAGTGAGAGCACAGTGAGACAATGAGGATTATAGAGCGGTGACTGTAACACACAGTGAGAGCACAGTGAGACAGTGAGGATCATAGAGCGGTGACTGTAACACAGTGAGAGCACAGTGAGACAGTGAGGATTATAGACCGGTGACTGTAACACAGAGTGAGAGCACAGTGAGACAACGAGGATAATAGAGCGGTGAGTGTAACACACAATGAGAGCACAGTGAGACAATGAGGATTATAGAGCGGTGACTGTAACACACAGTGAGAGCACAGTGAGACAATGAGGATTATAGACCGGTGACTGTAACACAGAGTGAGAGCACAGTGAGACAGTGAGGATTATAGAGCGGTGACTGTAACACAGTGAGAGCACAGTGAGACAGTGAGGATTATAGAGCGGTGACTGTAACACAGTGAGAGCACAGTGAGACAGTGAGGATTATAGAGCGGTGACTGTAACACAGTGAGAGCACAGTGAGACAGTGAGGATTATAGAGCAGTGACTGTAACACACAGTGAGAGCACAGTGAGACAATGAGGATTATAGAGCGGTGACTGTAACACACAGTGAGAGCACAGTGAGACAGTGAGGATTATAGAGCGGTGACTGTAACACAGTGAGAGCACAGTGAGACAGTGAGGATTATAGAGCGGTGACTGTAACACAGTGAGAGCACAGTGAGACAGTGAGGATTATAGACCGGTGACTGTAACACAGAGTGAGAGCACAGTGAGAGAGTGAGGATTATAGAGCGGTGACTGTAACACAGTGAGAGCACAGTGAGACAGTGAGGATTATAGAGCGGTGACTGTAACACAGAGTGAGAGCACAGTGAGACAGTGAGGATTATAGAGCGGTGACTGTAACACACAATGAGAGCACAGTGAGACAGTGAGGATTATAGAGCGGTGACTGTAACACAGAGCGAGAGCACAGTGAGACAGTGAGGATTATAGAGCGGTGACTGTAACACAGAGTGAGAGCACAGTGAGACAATGAGGATTATAGAGCGGTGACTGTAACACAGAGTGAGAGCACAGTGAGACAGTGAGGATTATAGAGCGGTGACTGTAACACAGTGAGAGCACAGTGAGACAATGAGGATTATAGAGCGGTGACTGTAACACACAGTGAGAGCACAGTGAGACAGTGAGGATTATAGACCGGTGACTGTAACACAGAGTGAGAGCACAGTGAGACAGTGAGGATTATAGAGCGGTGACTGTAACACAGAGTGAGAGCACAGTGAGACAATGAGGATTATAGAGCAGTGACTGTAACACACAATGAGAGCACAGTGAGACAATGAGGATTATAGAGCGGTGACTGTAACACAGAGCGAGAGCACAGTGAGACAGTGAGGATTATAGAGCGGTGACTGTAACACAGTGAGAGCACAGTGAGACAGTGAGGATTATAGAGCGGTGACTGTAACACAGAGTGAGAGCACAGTGAGACAGTGAGGATTATAGAGCGGTGACTGTAACACACAATGAGAGCACAGTGAGACAGTGAGGATTATAGAGCGGTGACTGTAACACAGAGTGAGAGCACAGTGAGACAGTGAGGATTATAGAGCGGTGAGTGTAACACACAGTGAGAGCACAGTGAGACAGTGAGGATTATAGAGCGGTGACTGTAACACAGAGTGAGTGCACAGTGAGACAGTGAGGATTATAGAGCGGTGACTGTAACACACAATGAGAGCACAGTGAGACAATGAGGATTATAGACCGGTGACTGTAACACAGAGTGAGAGCACAGTGAGACAATGAGGATTATAGAGCGGTGACTGTAACACACAATGAGAGCACACTGAGACAATGAGGATTATAGACCGGTGACTGTAACACAGAGTGAGAGCACAGTGAGACAATGAGGATTATAGAGTGGTGACTGTAACACAGAGCGAGAGCACAGTGAGACAGTGAGGATTATAGAGCGGTGACTGTAACACAGTGAGAGCACAGTGAGACAGTGAGGATTATAGAGCGGTGACTGTAACACAGAGTGAGAGCACAGTGAGACAGTGATTTTATAGAGCGGTGAGTGTAACACAGAGTGAGAGCACAGTGAGACAGTGAGGATTATAGAGCGGTGACTGTAACACAGAGCGAGAGCACAGTGAGACAGTGAGGATTATAGAGCGGTGACTGTAACACAGAGGGAGAGCACAGTGAGACAATGAGGATTATAGACCGGTGACTGTAACACAGAGTGAGAGCACAGTGAGACAGTGAGGATTATCGAGCGGTGACTGTAACACAGTGAGAGCACATTGAGACAATGAGGACTATAGAGCGGTGACTGTAACACACAGTGAGAGCACAGTGAGACAGTGAGGATTATAGAGCGGTGACTGTAACACACAATGAGAGCACAGTGAGACAATGAGGATTGTAGAGCGGTGACTGTAACACACAATGAGAGCACAGTGAGACAATGAGGATTATAGAGCGGTGACTGTAACACACAATGAGAGCACAGTGAGACAGTGAGGATTATAGAGCGGTGAGTGTAACACACAGTGAGAGCACAGTGAGACAGTGAGGAATATCGAGCAGTGACTGTAACACAGAGGGAGAGCACCGTGAGACAGTGAGGATTATAGAGCGGTGACTGTAACACACAATGAGAGCACAGTGAGACAGTGAGGATTATAGAGCGGTGACTGTAACACAGAGTGAGAGCACAGTGAGACAATGAGGATTATAGAGCAGTGACTGTAACACACAATGAGAGCACAGTGAGACAATGAGGATTATAGAGCGGTGACTGTAACACACAATGAGAGCACAGTGAGACAATGAGGATTATAGACCGGTGACTGTAACACAGAGTGAGAGCACAGTGAGACAATGAGGATTATAGAGCGGTGACTGTAACACACAATGAGAGCACAGTGAGACAATGAGGATTATAGACCGGTGACTGTAACACAGAGTGAGAGCACAGTGAGACAATGAGGATTATAGAGTGGTGACTGTAACACAGAGCGAGAGCACAGTGAGACAGTGAGGATTATAGAGCGGTGACTGTAACACAGTGAGAGCACAGTGAGACAGTGAGGATTATAGAGCGGTGACTGTAACACAGAGTGAGAGCACAGTGAGACAGTGAGGATTATAGAGCGGTGAGTGTAACACAGAGTGAGAGCACAGTGAGACAGTGAGGATTATAGAGCGGTGACTGTAACACAGAGCGAGAGCACAGTGAGACAGTGAGGATTATAGAGCGGTGACTGTAACACAGAGTGAGAGCACAGTGAGACAATGAGGATTATAGAGCGGTGACTGTAACACAGAGTGAGAGCACAGTGAGACAGTGAGGATTATCGAGCGGTGACTGTAACACAGTGAGAGCACATTGAGACAATGAGGACTATAGAGCGGTGACTGTAACACACAGTGAGAGCACAGTGAGACAGTGAGGATTATAGAGCGGTGACTGTAACACACAATGAGAGCACAGTGAGACAGTGAGGATTATAGAGCGGTGACTGTAACACAGAGTGAGAGCACAGTGAGACAGTGAGGATTATAGAGCGGTGAGTTTAACACACAGTGAGAGCACAGTGAGACAGTGAGGATTATAGAGCGGTGACTGTAACACAGAGTGAGTGCACAGTGAGACAGTGAGGATTATAGAGCGGTGACTGTAACACACAATGAGAGCACAGTGAGACAGTGAGGATTATAGAGCGGTGACTGTAACACAGAGTGAGAGCACAGTGAGACAATGAGGATTATAGAGCGGTGACTGTAACACAGAGTGAGAGCACAGTGAGACAGTGAGGATTATAGAGCGGTGACTGTAACACAGTGAGAGCACATTGAGACAATGAGGACTATAGAGCGGTGACTGTAACACAGAGTGAGAGCACAGTGAGACAGTGAGGATTATAGAGCGGTGACTGTAACACAGAGTGAGAGCACAGTGAGACAGTGAGGATTATAGAGCGGTGAGTGTAACACACAGTGAGAGCACAGTGAGACAGTGAGGATTATAGAGCAGTGACTGTAACACAGAGGGAGAGCACAGTGAGACAGTGAGGATTATAGAGCGGTGACTGTAACACACAGTGAGAGCACAGTGAGACAATGAGGATTATAGAGCGGTGACTGTAACACAGAGTGAGAGCACAGTGAGACAGTGAGTATTATAGAGCGGTGACTGTAACACAGAGTGAGAGCACAGTGAGACAGTGAGGATTATAGAGCGGTGAGTGTAACACACAGTGAGAGCACAGTGACACAGTGAGGATTATAGAGCAGTGACTGTAACACAGAGGGAGAGCACAGTGAGACAGTGAGGATTATAGAGCGGTGACTGTAACACACAATGAGAGCACAGTGAGACAATGAGGATTATAGACCGGTGACTGTAACACAGAGTGAGAGCACAGTGAGACAATGAGGATTATAGAGCGGTGACTGTAACACACAATGAGAGCACAGTGAGACAATGAGGATTATAGACCGGTGACTGTAACACAGAGTGAGAGCACAGTGAGACAATGAGGATTATAGAGTGGTGACTGTAACACAGAGCGAGAGCACAGTGAGACAGTGAGGATTATAGAGCGGTGACTGTAACACAGTGAGAGCACAGTGAGACAGTGAGGATTATAGAGCGGTGACTGTAACACAGAGTGAGAGCACAGTGAGACAGTGAGGATTATAGAGCGGTGAGTGTAACACAGAGTGAGAGCACAGTGAGACAGTGAGGATTATAGAGCGGTGACTGTAACACAGAGTGTTAGCACAGTGAGACAGTGAGGATTATAGAGCGGTGACTGTAACACACAATGAGAGCACAGTGAGACAGTGAGGATTATAGAGCGGTGACTGTAACACAGAGTGAGAGCACAGTGAGACAGTGAGGATTATAGAGCGGTGAGTGTAACACACAGTGAGAGCACAGTGAGACAGTGAGGATTATAGAGCGGTGACTGTAACACAGAGTGAGTGCACAGTGAGACAGTGAGGATTATAGAGCGGTGACTGTAACACACAATGAGAGCACAGTGAGACAATGAGGATTATAGAGCGGTGACTGTAACACAGAGTGAGAGCACAGTGAGACAGTGAGGATTATAGAGCGGTGACTGTAACACAGAGTGAGAGCACAGTGAGACAGTGAGTATTATAGAGCAGTGACTGTAACACAGAGTGAGAGCACAGTGAGACAGTGAGGATTATAGAGCGGTGACTGTAACACACAGTGAGAGCACAGTGAGACAGTGAGGATTATAGAGCGGTGACTGTAACACAGAGTGAGAGCACAGTGAGACAGTGAGGATTATTGAGCGGTGACTGTAACACAGAGTGAGAGCACAGTGAGACAGTGAGATTTATAGAGCAGTGACTGTAACACAGAGGGAGAGCACAGTGAGACAGTGAGGATTATAGAGCGGTGACTGTAACACACAATGAGAGCACAGTGAGACAATGAGGATTATAGACCGGTGACTGTAACACAGAGTGAGAGCACAGTGAGACAATGAGGATTATAGAGCGGTGACTGTAACACACAATGAGAGCACAGTGAGACAATGAGGATTATAGACCGGTGACTGTAACACAGAGTGAGAGCACAGTGAGACAATGAGGATTATAGAGTGGTGACTGTAACACAGAGCGAGAGCACAGTGAGACAGTGAGGATTATAGAGCGGTGACTGTAACACAGTGAGAGCACAGTGAGACAGTGAGGATTATAGAGCGGTGACTGTAACACAGAGTGAGAGCACAGTGAGACAGTGAGGATTATAGAGCGGTGAGTGTAACACAGAGTGAGAGCACAGTGAGACAGTGAGGATTATAGAGCGGTGACTGTAACACAGAGCGAGAGCACAGTGAGACAGTGAGGATTATAGAGCGGTGACTGTAACACAGAGGGAGAGCACAGTGAGACAATGAGGATTATAGAGCGGTGACTGTAACACAGAGTGAGAGCACAGTGAGACAGTGAGGATTATCGAGCGGTGACTGTAACACAGTGAGAGCACATTGAGACAATGAGGACTATAGAGCGGTGACTGTAACACACAGTGAGAGCACAGTGAGACAGTGAGGATTATAGAGCGGTGACTGTAACACACAATGAGAGCACAGTGAGACAATGAGGATTGTAGAGCGGTGACTGTAACACACAATGAGAGCACAGTGAGACAATGAGGATTATAGAGCGGTGACTGTAACACACAATGAGAGCACAGTGAGACAGTGAGGATTATAGAGCGGTGAGTGTAACACACAGTGAGAGCACAGTGAGACAGTGAGGAATATAGAGCAGTGACTGTAACACAGAGGGAGAGCACCGTGAGACAGTGAGGATTATAGAGCGGTGACTGTAACACACAATGAGAGCACAGTGAGACAGTGAGGATTATAGAGCGGTGACTGTAACACAGAGTGAGAGCACAGTGAGACAATGAGGATTATAGAGCAGTGACTGTAACACACAATGAGAGCACAGTGAGACAATGAGGATTATAGAGCGGTGACTGTAACACACAATGAGAGCACAGTGAGACAATGAGGATTATAGACCGGTGACTGTAACACAGAGTGAGAGCACAGTGAGACAATGAGGATTATAGAGCGGTGACTGTAACACACAATGAGAGCACAGTGAGACAATGAGGATTATAGACCGGTGACTGTAACACAGAGTGAGAGCACAGTGAGACAATGAGGATTATAGAGTGGTGACTGTAACACAGAGCGAGAGCACAGTGAGACAGTGAGGATTATAGAGCGGTGACTGTAACACAGTGAGAGCACAGTGAGACAGTGAGGATTATAGAGCGGTGACTGTAACACAGAGTGAGAGCACAGTGAGACAGTGAGGATTATAGAGCGGTGAGTGTAACACAGAGTGAGAGCACAGTGAGACAGTGAGGATTATAGAGCGGTGACTGTAACACAGAGCGAGAGCACAGTGAGACAGTGAGGATTATAGAGCGGTGACTGTAACACAGAGTGAGAGCACAGTGAGACAATGAGGATTATAGAGCGGTGACTGTAACACAGAGTGAGAGCACAGTGAGACAGTGAGGATTATCGAGCGGTGACTGTAACACAGTGAGAGCACATTGAGACAATGAGGACTATAGAGCGGTGACTGTAACACACAGTGAGAGCACAGTGAGACAGTGAGGATTATAGAGCGGTGACTGTAACACACAATGAGAGCACAGTGAGACAGTGAGGATTATAGAGCGGTGACTGTAACACAGAGTGAGAGCACAGTGAGACAGTGAGGATTATAGAGCGGTGAGTTTAACACACAGTGAGAGCACAGTGAGACAGTGAGGATTATAGAGCGGTGACTGTAACACAGAGTGAGTGCACAGTGAGACAGTGAGGATTATAGAGCGGTGACTGTAACACACAATGAGAGCACAGTGAGACAGTGAGGATTATAGAGCGGTGACTGTAACACAGAGTGAGAGCACAGTGAGACAATGAGGATTATAGAGCGGTGACTGTAACACAGAGTGAGAGCACAGTGAGACAGTGAGGATTATAGAGCGGTGACTGTAACACAGTGAGAGCACATTGAGACAATGAGGACTATAGAGCGGTGACTGTAACACAGAGTGAGAGCACAGTGAGACAGTGAGGATTATAGAGCGGTGACTGTAACACAGAGTGAGAGCACAGTGAGACAGTGAGGATTATAGAGCGGTGAGTGTAACACACAGTGAGAGCACAGTGAGACAGTGAGGATTATAGAGCAGTGACTGTAACACAGAGGGAGAGCACAGTGAGACAGTGAGGATTATAGAGCGGTGACTGTAACACACAGTGAGAGCACAGTGAGACAATGAGGATTATAGAGCGGTGACTGTAACACAGAGTGAGAGCACAGTGAGACAGTGAGTATTATAGAGCGGTGACTGTAACACAGAGTGAGAGCACAGTGAGACAGTGAGGATTATAGAGCGGTGAGTGTAACACACAGTGAGAGCACAGTGACACAGTGAGGATTATAGAGCAGTGACTGTAACACAGAGGGAGAGCACAGTGAGACAGTGAGGATTATAGAGCGGTGACTGTAACACACAATGAGAGCACAGTGAGACAATGAGGATTATAGACCGGTGACTGTAACACAGAGTGAGAGCACAGTGAGACAATGAGGATTATAGAGCGGTGACTGTAACACACAATGAGAGCACAGTGAGACAATGAGGATTATAGACCGGTGACTGTAACACAGAGTGAGAGCACAGTGAGACAATGAGGATTATAGAGTGGTGACTGTAACACAGAGCGAGAGCACAGTGAGACAGTGAGGATTATAGAGCGGTGACTGTAACACAGTGAGAGCACAGTGAGACAGTGAGGATTATAGAGCGGTGACTGTAACACAGAGTGAGAGCACAGTGAGACAGTGAGGATTATAGAGCGGTGAGTGTAACACAGAGTGAGAGCACAGTGAGACAGTGAGGATTATAGAGCGGTGACTGTAACACAGAGCGAGAGCACAGTGAGACAGTGAGGATTATAGAGCGGTGACTGTAACACAGAGGGAGAGCACAGTGAGACAATGAGGATTATAGAGCGGTGACTGTAACACAGAGTGAGAGCACAGTGAGACAGTGAGGATTATCGAGCGGTGACTGTAACACAGTGAGAGCACATTCAGACAATGAGGACTATAGAGCGGTGACTGTAACACACAGTGAGAGCACAGTGAGACAGTGAGGATTATAGACCGGTGACTGTAACACACAATGAGAGCACAGTGAGACAATGAGGATTATAGAGCGGTGACTGTAACACACAATGAGAGCACAGTGAGACAATGAGGATTATAGAGCGGTGACTGTAACACACAATGAGAGCAGAGTGAGACAGTGAGGATTATAGAGCGGTGAGTGTAACACACAGTGAGAGCACAGTGAGACAGTGAGGATTATAGAGCAGTGACTGTAACACAGAGGGAGAGCACCGTGAGACAGTGAGGATTATAGAGCGGTGACTGTAACACACAATGAGAGCACAGTGAGACAGTGAGGATTATAGAGCGGTGACTGTAACACAGAGTGAGAGCACAGTGAGACAATGAGGATTATAGAGCAGTGACTGTAACACACAATGAGAGCACAGTGAGACAATGAGGATTATAGAGCGGTGCCTGTAACACACAATGAGAGCACAGTGAGACAATGAGGATTGTAGACCGGTGACTGTAACACAGAGTGAGAGCACAGTGAGACAATGAGGATTATAGAGCGGTGACTGTAACACACAATGAGAGCACAGTGAGACAATGAGGATTATAGACCGGTGACTGTAACACAGAGTGAGAGCACAGTGAGACAATGAGGATTATAGAGTGGTGACTGTAACACAGAGCGAGAGCACAGTGAGACAGTGAGGATTATAGAGCGGTGACTGTAACACAGTGAGAGCACAGTGAGACAGTGAGGATTATAGAGCGGTGACTGTAACACAGAGTGAGAGCACAGTGAGACAGTGAGGATTATAGAGCGGTGAGTGTAACACAGAGTGAGAGCACAGTGAGACAGTGAGGATTATAGAGCGGTGACTGTAACACAGAGCGAGAGCACAGTGAGACAGTGAGGATTATAGAGCGGTGACTGTAACACAGAGTGAGAGCACAGTGAGACAATGAGGATTATAGAGCGGTGACTGTAACACAGAGTGAGAGCACAGTGAGACAGTGAGGATTATCGAGCGGTGACTGTAACACAGTGAGAGCACATTGAGACAATGAGGACTATAGAGCGGTGACTGTAACACACAGTGAGAGCACAGTGAGACAGTGAGGATTATAGAGCGGTGACTGTAACACACAATGAGAGCACAGTGAGACAATGAGGATTATAGAGCGGTGACTGTAACACACAATGAGAGCACAGTGTGACAATGAGGATTATAGAGCGGTGACTGTAACACACAATGAGAGCACAGTGAGACAGTGAGGATTATAGAGCGGTGAGTGTAACACACAGTGAGAGCACAGTGAGACAGTGAGGATTATAGAGCAGTGACTGTAACACAGAGGGAGAGCACCGTGAGACAGTGAGGATTATAGAGCGGTGACTGTAACACACAATGAGAGCACAGTGAGACAGTGAGGATTATAGAGCGGTGTGTGTAACACACAATGAGAGCACAGTGAGACAGTGAGGATTATAGAGCAGTGACTGTAACACAGAGTGAGAGCACAGTGAGACAGTGAGGATTATAGAGCGGTGAATGTAACACACAGTGAGAGCACAGTGAGACAATGAGGATTATAGAGCGGTGACTGTAACACACAATGAGAGCACAGTGAGACAGTGAGGATTATAGAGCGGTGACTGTAACACAGAGTGAGAGCACAGTGAGACAGTGAGGATTATAGAGCGGTGACTGTAACACACAATGAGAGCACAGTGAGACAGTGAGGATTATAGAGCGGTGACTGTAACACACAATGAGAGCACAGTGAGACAGTGAGGATTATAGAGCGGTGACTGTAACACAGTGAGAGCACAGTGAGACAATGAGGATTATAGAGCGGTGAGTGTAACACACAATGAGAGCACAGTGAGACAGTGAGGATTATAGAGCAGTGACTGTAACACACAGTGAGAGCACAGTGAGACAGTGAAGATTATAGAGCGGTGACTGTAACACACAATGAGAGCACAGTGAGACAGTGAGGATTATAGAGCGGTGAGTGTAACACAGAGTGAGAGCACAGTGAGACAGTGAGGATTATAGAGCGGTGACTGTAACACACAATGAGAGCACAGTGAAACAGTGAGGATTATAGAGCGGTGACTGTAACACAGAGTGAGAGCACAGTGAGACAATGAGGATTATAGAGCGGTGACTGTAACACACAGTGAGAGCACAGTGAGACAGTGAGGATTATAGAGCAGTGACTGTAACACACAGTGAGAGCACAGTGAGACAATGAGGATTATGGACCGGTGACTGTAACACAGAGTGAGAGCACAGTGAGACAATGAGGATTATAGAGCGGTGACTGTAACACACAGTGAGAGCACAGTGAGACAGTGAGGATTATAGAGCGGTGACTGTAACACAGTGAGAGCACAGTGAGACAGTGAGGATTATAGAGCGGTGACTGTAACACAGTGAGAGCACAGTGAGACAGTGAGGATTATAGAGCGGTGACTGTAACACAGAGTGAGAGCACAGTGAGAGAGTGAGGATTATAGAGCGGTGACTGTAACACAGTGAGAGCACAGTGAGACAGTGAGGATTATAGAGCGGTGACTGTAACACAGAGTGAGAGCACAGTGAGACAGTGAGGATTATAGAGCGGTGACTGTAACACACAATGAGAGCACAGTGAGACAGTGAGGATTATAGAGCGGTGACTGTAACACAGAGCGAGAGCACAGTGAGACAGTGAGGATTATAGAGCGGTGACTGTAACACAGAGTGAGAGCACAGTGAGACAATGAGGATTATAGAGCGGTGACTGTAACACAGAGTGAGAGCACAGTGAGACAGTGAGGATTATAGAGTGGTGACTGTAACACAGTGAGAGCACAGTGAGACAATGAGGATTATAGAGCGGTGACTGTAACACACAGTGAGAGCACAGTGAGACAGTGAGGATTATAGACCGGTGACTGTAACACAGAGTGAGAGCACAGTGAGACAATGAGGATTATAGAGCAGTGACTGTAACACACAATGAGAGCACAGTGAGACAATGAGGATTATAGAGCGGTGACTGTAACACAGAGTGAGAGCACAGTGAGACAGTGAGGATTATAGAGCGGTGACTGTAACACACAATGAGAGCACAGTGAGACAGTGAGGATTATAGAGCGGTGACTGTAACACAGAGTGAGAGCACAGTGAGACAGTGAGGATTATAGAGCGTTGAGTGTAACACACAGTGAGAGCACAGTGAGACAGTGAGGATTATAGAGCGGTGACTGTAACACAGAGTGAGAGCACAGTGAGACAGTGAGGATTATAGAGCGGTGACTGTAACACACAATGAGAGCACAGTGAGACAGTGAGGATTATAGAGCGGTGACTGTAACACAGAGTGAGAGCACAGTGAGACAATGAGGATTATAGAGCGGTGACTGTAACACAGAGTGAGAGCACAGTGAGACAGTGAGGATTATAGAGCGGTGACTGTAAAACAGTGAGAGCACATTGAGACAATGAGGACTATAGAGCGGTGACTGTAACACAGAGTGAGAGCACAGTGAGACAGTGAGGATTATAGAGCGGTGACTGTAACACAGAGTGAGAGCACAGTGAGACAGTGAGGATTATAGAGCGGTGAGTGTAACACACAGTGAGAGCACAGTGAGACAGTGAGGATTATAGAGCAGTGACTGTAACACAGAGGGAGAGCACAGTGAGACAGTGAGGATTATAGAGCGGTGACTGTAACACACAGTGAGAGCACAGTGAGAGAGTGAGGATTATAGAGCGGTGACTGTAACACAGTGAGAGCACAGTGAGACAGTGAGGATTATAGAGCGGTGACTGTAACACAGAGTGAGAGCACAGTGAGACAGTGAGGATTATAGAGCGGTGACTGTAACACACAATGAGAGCACAGTGAGACAGTGAGGATTATAGAGCGGTGACTGTACCACAGAGCGAGAGCACAGTGAGACAGTGAGGATTAGAGAGCGGTGACTGTAACACAGAGTGAGAGCACAGTGAGACAATGAGGATTATAGAGCGGTGACTGTAACACAGAGTGAGAGCACAGTGAGACAGTGAGGATTATAGAGCGGTGACTGTAACACAGTGAGAGCACAGTGAGACAATGAGGATTATAGAGCGGTGACTGTAACACACAGTGAGAGCACAGTGAGACAGTGAGGATTATAGACCGGTGACTGTAACACAGAGTGAGAGCACAGTGAGACAGTGAGGATTATAGAGCAGTGACTGTAACACACAATGAGAGCACAGTGAGACAATGAGGATTATAGAGCGGTGCCTGTAACACACAATGAGAGCACAGTGAGACAATGAGGATTATAGACCGGTGACTGTAACACAGAGTGAGAGCACAGTGAGACAATGAGGATTATAGAGCGGTGACTGTAACACACAGTGAGAGCACAGTGAGACAGTGAGGATTATAGAGCGGTGACTGTAACACAGAGTGAGAGCACAGTGAGACAATGAGGATTATAGAGCAGTGACTGTAACACACAATGAGAGCACAGTGAGACAATGAGGATTATAGAGCGGTGCCTGTAACACACAATGAGAGCACAGTGAGACAATGAGGATTATAGACCGGTGACTGTAACACAGAGTGAGAGCACAGTGAGACAATGAGGATTATAGAGCGGTGACTGTAACACACAATGAGAGCACAGTGAGACAATGAGGATTATAGACCGGTGACTGTATCACAGAGTGAGAGCACAGTGAGACAATGAGGATTATAGAGTGGTGACTGTAACACAGAGCGAGAGCACAGTGAGACAGTGAGGATTATAGAGCGGTGACTGTAACACAGTGAGAGCACAGTGAGACAGTGAGGATTATAGAGCGGTGACTGTAACACAGAGTGAGAGCACAGTGAGACAGTGAGGATTATAGAGCGGTGAGTGTAACACAGAGTGAGAGCACAGTGAGACAGTGAGGATTATAGAGCGGTGACTGTAACACAGAGCGAGAGCACAGTGAGACAGTGAGGATTATAGAGCGGTGACTGTAACACAGAGTGAGAGCACAGTGAGACAGTGAGGATTATCGAGCGGTGACTGTAACACAGTGAGAGCACATTGAGACAATGAGGACTATAGAGCGGTGACTGTAACACACAGTGAGAGCACAGTGAGACAGTGAGGATTATAGAGCGGTGACTGTAACACACAATGAGAGCACAGTGAGACAATGAGGATTATAGAGCGGTGACTGTAACACACAATGAGAGCACAGTGTGACAATGAGGATTATAGAGCGGTGACTGTAACACACAATGAGAGCACAGTGAGACAGTGAGGATTATAGAGCGGTGAGTGTAACACACAGTGAGAGCACAGTGAGACAGTGAGGATTATAGAGCAGTGACTGTAACACAGAGGGAGAGCACCGTGAGACAGTGAGGATTATAGAGCGGTGACTGTAACACACAATGAGAGCACAGTGAGACAGTGAGGATTATAGAGCGGTGTGTGTAACACACAATGAGAGCACAGTGAGACAGTGAGGATTATAGAGCAGTGACTGTAACACAGAGTGAGAGCACAGTGAGACAGTGAGGATTATAGAGCGGTGAATGTAACACACAGTGAGAGCACAGTGAGACAATGAGGATTATAGAGCGGTGACTGTAACACACAATGAGAGCACAGTGAGACAGTGAGGATTATAGAGCGGTGACTGTAACACAGAGTGAGAGCACAGTGAGACAGTGAGGATTATAGAGCGGTGACTGTAACACACAATGAGAGCACAGTGAGACAGTGAGGATTATAGAGCGGTGACTGTAACACACAATGAGAGCACAGTGAGACAGTGAGGATTATAGAGCGGTGACTGTAACACAGTGAGAGCACAGTGAGACAATGAGGATTATAGAGCGGTGAGTGTAACACACAATGAGAGCACAGTGAGACAGTGAGGATTATAGAGCAGTGACTGTAACACACAGTGAGAGCACAGTGAGACAGTGAAGATTATAGAGCGGTGACTGTAACACACAATGAGAGCACAGTGAGACAGTGAGGATTATAGAGCGGTGAGTGTAACACAGAGTGAGAGCACAGTGAGACAGTGAGGATTATAGAGCGGTGACTGTAACACACAATGAGAGCACAGTGAAACAGTGAGGATTATAGAGCGGTGACTGTAACACAGAGTGAGAGCACAGTGAGACAATGAGGATTATAGAGCGGTGACTGTAACACACAGTGAGAGCACAGTGAGACAGTGAGGATTATAGAGCAGTGACTGTAACACACAGTGAGAGCACAGTGAGACAATGAGGATTATGGACCGGTGACTGTAACACAGAGTGAGAGCACAGTGAGACAATGAGGATTATAGAGCGGTGACTGTAACACACAGTGAGAGCACAGTGAGACAGTGAGGATTATAGAGCGGTGACTGTAACACAGTGAGAGCACAGTGAGACAGTGAGGATTATAGAGCGGTGACTGTAACACAGTGAGAGCACAGTGAGACAGTGAGGATTATAGAGCGGTGACTGTAACACAGAGTGAGAGCACAGTGAGAGAGTGAGGATTATAGAGCGGTGACTGTAACACAGTGAGAGCACAGTGAGACAGTGAGGATTATAGAGCGGTGACTGTAACACAGAGTGAGAGCACAGTGAGACAGTGAGGATTATAGAGCGGTGACTGTAACACACAATGAGAGCACAGTGAGACAGTGAGGATTATAGAGCGGTGACTGTAACACAGAGCGAGAGCACAGTGAGACAGTGAGGATTATAGAGCGGTGACTGTAACACAGAGTGAGAGCACAGTGAGACAATGAGGATTATAGAGCGGTGACTGTAACACACAGTGAGAGCACAGTGAGACAGTGAGGATTATAGAGTGGTGACTGTAACACAGTGAGAGCACAGTGAGACAATGAGGATTATAGAGCGGTGACTGTAACACACAGTGAGAGCACAGTGAGACAGTGAGGATTATAGACCGGTGACTGTAACACAGAGTGAGAGCACAGTGAGACAATGAGGATTATAGAGCAGTGACTGTAACACACAATGAGAGCACAGTGAGACAATGAGGATTATAGAGCGGTGACTGTAACACAGAGCGAGAGCAGAGTGAGACAGTGAGGATTATAGAGCGGTGACTGTAACACAGTGAGAGCACAGTGAGACAGTGAGGATTATAGAGCGTTGACTGTAACACAGAGTGAGAGCACAGTGAGACAGTGAGGATTATAGAGCGGTGACTGTAACACACAATGAGAGCACAGTGAGACAGTGAGGATTATAGAGCGGTGACTGTAACACAGAGTGAGAGCACAGTGAGACAGTGAGGATTATAGAGCGGTGAGTGTAACACACAGTGAGAGCACAGTGAGACAGTGAGGATTATAGAGCGGTGACTGTAACACAGAGTGAGAGCACAGTGAGACAGTGAGGATTATAGAGCGGTGACTGTAACACACAATGAGAGCACAGTGAGACAGTGAGGATTATAGAGCGGTGACTGTAACACAGAGTGAGAGCACAGTGAGACAATGAGGATTATAGAGCGGTGACTGTAACACAGAGTGAGAGCACAGTGAGACAGTGAGGATTATAGAGCGGTGACTGTAACACAGTGAGAGCACATTGAGACAATGAGGACTATAGAGCGGTGACTGTAACACAGAGTGAGAGCACAGTGAGACAGTGAGGATTATAGAGCGGTGACTGTAACACAGAGTGAGAGCACAGTGAGACAGTGAGGATTATAGAGCGGTGAGTGTAACACACAGTGAGAGCACAGTGAGACAGTGAGGATTATAGAGCAGTGACTGTAACACAGAGGGAGAGCACAGTGAGACAGTGAGGATTATAGAGCGGTGACTGTAACACACAGTGAGAGCACAGTGAGACAATGAGGATTATAGAGCGGTGACTGTAACACACAGTGAGAGCACAGTGAGACAATGAGGATTATAGAGCGGTGACTGTAACACACAATGAGAGCACAGTGAGACAGTGAGGATTATAGAGCGGTGAGTGTAACACACAGTGAGAGCACAGTGAGACAGTGAGGATTATAGAGCCGTGACTGTAACACAGAGTGAGAGCACAGTGAGAGAGTGAGGATTATAGAGCGGTGACTGTAACACAGTGAGAGCACAGTGAGACAGTGAGGATTATAGAGCGGTGACTGTAACACAGAGTGAGAGCACAGTGAGACAGTGAGGATTATAGAGCGGTGACTGTAACACACAATGAGAGCACAGTGAGACAGTGAGGATTATAGAGCGGTGACTGTACCACAGAGCGAGAGCACAGTGAGACAGTGAGGATTAGAGAGCGGTGACTGTAACACAGAGTGAGAGCACAGTGAGACAATGAGGATTATAGAGCGGTGACTGTAACACAGAGTGAGAGCACAGTGAGACAGTGAGGATTATAGAGCGGTGACTGTAACACAGTGAGAGCACAGTGAGACAATGAGGATTATAGAGCGGTGACTGTAACACACAGTGAGAGCACAGTGAGACAGTGAGGATTATAGACCGGTGACTGTAACACAGAGTGAGAGCACAGTGAGACAGTGAGGATTATAGAGCGGTGACTGTAACACAGAGTGAGAGCACAGTGAGACAATGAGGATTATAGAGCAGTGACTGTAACACACAATGAGAGCACAGTGAGACAATGAGGATTATAGAGCGGTGACTGTAACACAGAGCGAGAGCACAGTGAGACAGTGAGGATTATAGAGCGGTGACTGTAACACAGTGAGAGCACAGTGAGACAGTGAGGATTATAGAGCGGTGACTGTAACACAGAGTGAGAGCACAGTGAGACAGTGAGGATTATAGAGCGGTGACTGTAACACACAATGAGAGCACAGTGAGACAGTGAGGATTATAGAGCGGTGACTGTAACACAGAGTGAGAGCACAGTGAGACAGTGAGGATTATAGAGCGGTGAGTGTAACACACAGTGAGAGCACATTGAGACAGTGAGGATAATCCTCACTGTCTCACTGTGCTCTCCCTCTCTGTTACAGTCACCGCTCTATAATCCTCACTGTCTCACTGTGCTCTCACTGTGTGTTACACTCACCGCTCTATAATCCTCACTGTCTCACTGTGCTCTCACTCTGTGTTGCAGTCACCGCTCTATAATCCTCACTGTCTCACTGTGCTCTCACTCTGTGTTACAGTCACCGCTCTATAGTCCTCATTGTCTCAATGTGCTCTCACTCTGTGTTACAGTCACCGCTCTATAATCCTCACTGTCTCACTGTGCTCTCACTCTGTGTTACAGTCACCGCTCTATAATCCTCATTGTCTCACTGTGCTCTCACTCTGTGCTACAGTCACCGCTCTATAATCCTCACTGTCTCACTGTGCTCTCATTGTGTGTTACAGTCACCGCTCTATAATCCTCACTGTCTCACTGTGCTCTCACTCTGTGTTACAGTCACCGCTCTATAATCCTCACTGTCTCACTGTGCTCTCACTGTGTGTTACACTCACCGCTCTATAATCCTCACTGTCTCACTGTGCTCTCACTCTGTGTTACAGTCACCGCTCTATAATCCTCACTGTCTCACTGTGCTCTCATTGTGTGTTACAGTCACCGCTCTATAATCCTCACTGTCTCACTGTGCTCTCACTCTGTGTTACAGTCACCGCTCTATAATCCTCACTGTCTCACTGTGCTCTCACTGTGTTACTGTCACCTCTCTATAATCCTCACTGTCTCACTGTGCTCTCGCTCTGTGTTACAGTCACCGCTCTATAATCCTCATTGTCTCACTGTGCTCTCATTGTGTGTTACAGTCACTGCTCTATAATCCTCATTGTCTCACTGTGCTCTCACTCTGTGTTACAGTCACCGCTCTATAATCCTCACTGTCTCACTGTGCTCTCACTCTGTGTTACACTCACCGCTCTATAATCCTCACTGTCTCACTGTGCTCTCACTGTGTGTTACAGTCACCGCTCTATAATCCTCATTGTCTCACTGTGCTCTCACTGTGTTACAGTCACCGCTCTATAATCCTCACTGTCTCACTGTGCTCTCACTCTGTGTTACAGTCACTGCTCTATAATCCTCATTGTCTCACTGTGCTCTCACTCTGTGTTACAGTCACCGCTCTATAATCCTCACTGTCTCACTGTGCTCTCGCTCTGTGTTACAGTCACCGCTCTATAATCCTCACTGTCTCACTGTGCTCTCATTGTGTGTTACAGTCACCACTCTATAATCCTCACTGTCTCACTGTGCTCTCACTCTGTGTTACAGTCACCGCTCTATAATCCTCACTGTCTCACTGTGCTCTCACTGTGTTACAGTCACCACTCTATAATCCTCACTCTCTCACTGTGCTCTCACTCTGTGTTACAGTCACCGCTCTATAATCCTCACTGTCTCACTGTGCTCTCACTGTGTTACAGTCACCGCTCTATAATCCTCACTGTCTCACTGTGCTCTCACTGTGTTACAGTCACCGCTCTATAATCCTCACTGTCTCACTGTGCTCTCACTGTGTGTTACAGTCACCGCTCTATAATCCTCATTGTCTCACTGTGCTCTCACTCTGTGTTACAGTCACCGGTCCATAATCCTCATTGTCTCACTGTGCTCTCACTGTGTGTTACAGTCACTGCTCTATAATCCTCACTGTCTCACTGTGCTCTCACTGTGTGTTACAGTCACCGCTCTATAATCCTCATTGTCTCACTGTGCTCTCACTCTGTGTTACAGTCACCGCTCTATAATCCTCACTGTTTCACTGTGCTCTCATTGTGTGTTACAGTCACCGCTCTATAATCCTCACTGTCTCACTGTGCTCTCACTCTGTGTTACACTCACCGCTCTATAATCCTCACTGTCTCACTGTGCTCTCACTGTGTGTTACATTCACCGCTCTATAATCCTCACTGTCTCACTGTGCTCTCACTCTGTGTTACAGTCACTGCTCTATAATCCTCACTGTCTCACTGTGCTCTCATTGTGTGTTACACACACCGCTCTATAATCCTCACTGTCTCACTGTGCTCTCATTGTGTGTTACAGTCACCGCTCTATAATCCTCACTGTCTCACGGTGCTCTCCCTCTGTGTTACAGTCACTGCTCTATAATCCTCACTGTCTCACTGTGCTCTCACTGTGTGTTACACTCACCGCTCTATAATCCTCACTGTCTCACTGTGCTCTCATTGTGTGTTACAGTCACCGCTCTATAATCCTCATTGTCTCACTGTGCTCTCATTGTGTGTTACAGTCACCGCTCTATAATCCTCATTGTCTCACTGTGCTCTCATTGTGTGTTACAGTCACCGCTCTATAATCCTCACTGTCTCACTGTGCTCTCACTGTGTGTTACAGTCACCGCTCTATAGTCCTCATTGTCTCAATGTGCTCTCACTGTGTTACAGTCACCGCTCGATAATCCTCACTGTCTCACTGTGCTCTCACTCTGTGTTACAGTCACCGCTCTATTATCCTCATTGTCTCACTGTGCTCTCACTCTGTGTTACAGTCACCGCTCTATAATCCTCACTGTCTCACTGTGCTCTCGCTCTGTGTTACAGTCACCGCTCTATAATCCTCACTGTCTCACTGTGCTCTCACTCTGTGTTACACTCACCGCTCTATAATCCTCACTGTCTCACTGTGCTCTCACTCTGTGTTACAGTCACCGCTCTATAATCCTCACTGTCTCACTGTGCTCTCACTGTGTTACAGTCACCGCTCTATAATCCTCACTGTCTCACTGTGCTCTCGCTCTGTGTTACAGTCAGCACTCTATAATCCTCATTGTCTCACTGTGCTCTCACTCTGTGTTACAGTCACCGGTCTATAATCCTCATTGTCTCACTGTGCTCTCATTGTGTGTTACAGTCACCGCTCTATAATCCTCATTGTCTCACTGTGCTCTCACTCTGTGTTACAGTCACCGGTCTATAATCCTCATTGTCTCACTGTGCTCTCATTGTGTGTTACAGTCACCGCTCTATAATCCTCATTGTCTCACTGTGCTCTCATTGTGTGTTACAGTCACTGCTCTATAATCCTCATTGTCTCACTGTGCTCTCACTCTGTGTTACAGTCACCGCTCTATAATCCTCACTGTCTCACTGTGCTCTCATTGTGTGTTACAGTCACCGCTCTATAATCCTCACTGTCTCACGGTGCTCTCCCTCTGTGTTACAGTCACTGCTCTATAATCCTCACTGTCTCACTGTGCTCTCACTGTGTGTTACACTCACCGCTCTATAATCCTCACTGTCTCACTGTGCTCTCATTGTGTGCTACAGTCACCGCTCTATAATCCTCATTGTCTCACTGTGCTCTCATTGTGTGTTACAGTCACCGCTCTATAATCCTCATTGTCTCACTGTGCTCTCATTGTGTGTTACAGTCACCGCTCTATAATCCTCACTGTCTCACTGTGCTCTCACTGTGTGTTACAGTCACCGCTCTATAGTCCTCATTGTCTCAATGTGCTCTCACTGTGTTACAGTCACCGCTCGATAATCCTCACTGTCTCACTGTGCTCTCACTCTGTGTTACAGTCACCGCTCTATAATCCTCATTGTCTCACTGTGCTCTCCCTCTGTGTTACAGTCACCGCTCTATAATCCTCACTGTCTCACTGTGCTCTCGCTCTGTGTTACAGTCACCGCTCTATAATCCTCACTGTCTCACTGTGCTCTCACTCTGTGTTACACTCACCGCTCTATAATCCTCACTGTCTCACTGTGCTCTCACTCTGTGTTACAGTCACCGCTCTATAATCCTCACTGTCTCACTGTGCTCTCACTGTGTTACAGTCACCGCTCTATAATCCTCACTGTCTCACTGTGCTCTCGCTCTGTCTTCCAGTCACCACTCTGTAATCCTCATTGTCTCACTGTGCTCTCACTCTGTGTTACAGTCACCGGTCCATAATCCTCATTGTCTCACTGTGCTCTCATTGTGTGTTACAGTCACCGCTCTATAATCCTCATTGTCTCACTGTGCTCTCACTCTGTGTAACAGTCACCGGTCTATAATCCTCATTGTCTCACTGTGCTCTCATTGTGTGTTACAGTCACCGCTCTGTAATCCTCATTGTCTCACTGTGCTCTCATTGTGTGTTACAGTCACTGCTCTATAATCCTCATTGTCTCACTGTGCTCTCACTCTGTGTTACAGTCACCGCTCAATAATCCTCACTGTCTCACTGTGCTCTCACTCTGTGTTACAGTCACCGCTCTATAATCCTCACTGTCTCACTGTGCTCTCACTGTGTGTTACAGTCACCGCTCTATAATCCTCACTGTCTCACTGTGCTCTCACTCTGTGTTACAGTCACTGCTCTATAATACTCACTGTCTCACTGTGCTCTCACTCTGTGTTACAGTCACCGCTCTATAATCCTCACTGTCTCACTGTGCTCTCACTCTGTGTTACAGTCACCGCTCTATAATCCTCATTGTCTCACTGTGCTCTCATTGTGTGTTACAGTCACCGCTCTATAATCCTCACTGTCTCACTGTGCTCTCACTCTGTGTTACAGTCACTGCTCTATAATCCTCACTGTCTCACTGTGCTCTCACTCTGTGTTACAGTCACTGCTCTATAATCCTCACTGTCTCACTGTGCTCTCACTCTGTGTTACAGTCACCGCTCTATAATCCTCACTTCTCACTGTGCTCTCACTCTGTGTTACAGTCACCGCTCTATAATCCTCACTGTCTCACTGTGCTCTCATTGTGTGTTACACTCACCGCTCTATAATCCTCACTGTCTCACTGTGCTCCCATTGTGTGTTACAGTCACCGCTCTATAATCCTCACTGTCTCACTGTGTGCTCATTGTGTGTTACAGTCACCGCTCTATAATCCTCACTGTCTCACTGTGCTCTCCCTCTGTGTTACAGTCACTGCTCTATAATTCTCACTGTCTCACTGTGCTCTCACTGTGTGTTACACTCCCCGCTCTATAATCCTCACTGTCTCACTGTGCTCTCATTGTGTGTTACAGTCACCGCTCTATAATTCTCATTGTCTCACTGTGCTCTCACTGTGTGTTACAGTCACCGCTCTATAATCCTCATTGTCTCACTGTGCTCTCACTGTGCTCTCACTGTGTGTTACACTCACCGCTCTATAATCCTCACTGTCTCACTGTGCTCTCACTGTTTGTTACAGTCACTGCTCTATAATTCTCACTGTCTCACTGTGCTCTCACTGTGTGTTACAGTCACTGCTCTATAATCCTCACTGTCTCACTATGCTCTCACTCTGTGTTACAGTCACTGCTCTATAATCCTCATTGTCTCACTGTGCTCTCATTGTGTGTTACAGTCACCGCTCTATAATCCTCATTGTCTCACTGTGCTCTCACTGTGTGTTACACTCACCGCTCTATAATCCTCACTGTCTCACTGTGCTCTCACTGTGTTACAGTCACCGGTCTATAATCCTCACTGTCTCACTGTGCTCTCACTCTGTGTTACAGTTACCGCTCTATAATCCTCACTGTCTCACTGTTCTCTCACTGTGTTACAGTCACCGGTCTATAATCCTCACTGTCTCACTGTGCTCTCACTGTGTTACAGTCACCGCTCTATAATCCTCACTGTCTCACTGTGCTCTCACTGTGTGTTACAGTCACTGCTCTATAACCCTCATTGTCTCACTGTGCTCTCACTGTGTGTTACAGTCACCGCTCTATAATCCTCATAGTCTCACTGTGCTCTCACTGTGTTACAGTCACTGCTCTATAATCCTCACTGTCTCACTGTGCTCTCACTCTGTGTTACAGTCACCACTCTATAATCCTCACTGTCTCACTGTGCTCTCATTGTGTGTTACAGTCACCGCTCTATAATCCTCATTGTCTCACTGTGCTCTCACTCTGTGTTACAGTCACCACTCTATAATCCTCACTGTCTCACTGTGCTCTCACTGTGTTACAGTCACCGCACTATAATCCTCATTGTCTCACTGTGCTCTCACTGTGTGTTACAGTCACCGCTCTATAATCCTCATTGTCTCACTGTGCTCTCACTCTGTGTTACAGTCACAACTCTATAATCCTCACTGTCTCACTGTGCTCTCATTGTGTGTTACAGTCACCGCTCTATAATCCTCATTGTCGCACTGTGCTCTCACTCTGTGTTACAGTCACCACTCTATAATCCTCACTGTCTCACTGTGCTCTCACTGTGTTACAGTCACCGCTCTATAATCCTCATTGTCTCACTGTGCTCTCACTGTGTTACAGTCACTGCTCTATAATCCTCATTGTCTCACTGTGCTCTCACTGTGTGTTACAGTCACTGCTCTATGATCCTCATTGTCTCACTGTGCTCTCACTGTGTGTTACAGTCACCGCTCTATAATCCTCACTGTCTCACTGTGCTCTCACTGTGTGTTACAGTCACCACTCTATAATCCTCACTGTCTCACTGTGCTCTCATTGTGTGTTACAGTCACCGCTCTATAATCCTCATTGTCTCACTGTGCTCTCACTGTGTGTTACACTCACCGCTCTATAATCCTCACTGTCTCACTGTGCTCTCAGTGTGTTACAGTCACCGGTCTATAATCCTCACTGTCTCACTGTGCTCTCACTCTGTGTTACAGTTACCGCTCTATAATCCTCACTGTCTCACTGTGCTCTCACTGTGTTACAGTCACCGGTCTATAATCCTCACTGTCTCACTGTGCTCTCACTGTGTTACAGTCACCGCTCTATAATCCTCACTGTCTCACTGTGCTCTCACTGTGTGTTACACTCACTGCTCTATAACCCTCATTGTCTCACTGTGCTCTCACTGTGTGTTACAGTCACCGCTCTATAATCCTCATAGTCTCACTGTGCTCTCACTGTGTTACAGTCACTGCTCTATAATCCTCACTGTCTCACTGTGCTCTCACTCTGTGTTACAGTCACCACTCTATAATCCTCACTGTCTCACTGTGCTCTCACTGTGTGTTACAGTCACCACTCTATAATCCTCATTGTCTCACTGTGCTCTCACTGTGTGTTACACTCACCGCTCTATAATCCTCATTGTCTCACTGTGCTCTCACTGTGTTACAGTCACTGCTCTATAATCCTCATTGTCTCACTGTGCTCTCACTGTGTGTTACAGTCACTGCTCTATAATCCTCATTGTCTCACTGTGCTCTCACTGTGTTACAGTCACTGCTCTATAATCCTCACTGTCTCACTGTGCTCTCACTGTGTGTTACAGTCACCGCTCTATAATCCTCATTGTCTCACTGTGCTCTCACTGTGTTACAGTCACTGCTCTATAATCCTCATTGTCTCACTGTGCTCTCACTGTGTGTTACAGTCACCGCTCTATAATCCTCACTGTCTCACTGTGCTCTCACTGTGTGTTACAGTCACCGCTCTATAATCCTCATTGTCTCACTGTGCTCTCGCTCTGTGTTACAGTCACCACTCTATAATCCTCACTGTCTCACTGTGCTCTCATTGTGTGTTACAGTCACCGCTCTATAATCCTCATTGTCTCACTGTGCTCTCACTCTGTGTTACAGTCACCACTCTATAATCCTCACTGTCTCACTGTGCTCTCACTGTGTTACAGTCACCGCTCTATAATCCTCATTGTCTCACTGTGCTCTCACAGTGTGTTACAGTCACTGCTCTATAATCCTCACTGCCTCACTGTGCTCTCACTGTGTTACAGTCACTGCTCTATAATCCTCATTGTCTCACTGTGCTCTCACTGTGTGTTAGTCACTGCTCTATAATCCTCATTGTCTCACTGTGCTCTCACTGTGTGTTACAGTCACTGCTCTATAATCCTCATTGTCTCACTGTGCTCTCACTGTGTGTTACAGTCACCGCTCTATAATCCTCATTGTCTCACTGTGCTCTCACTGTGTGTTACAGTCACTGCTCTATAATCCTCATTGTCTCACTGTGCTCTCACTGTGTGTTACAGTCACTGCTCTATAATCCTCATTGTCTCACTGTGCTCTCACTGTGTGTTACAGTCACCGCTCTATAATCCTCATTGTCTCACTGTGCTCTCACTGTGTGTTACAGTCACCGCTCTATAATCCTCATTGTCTCACTGTGCTCTCACTCTGTGTTACAGTCACCACTCTATAATCCTCACTGTCTCACTGTGCTCTCACTGTGTTACAGTCACCGCTCTTTAATCCTCATTGTCTCACTGTGCTCTCACTGTGTGTTACAGTCACTGCTCTATAATCCTCATTGTCTCACTGTGCTCTCACTGTGTGTTACAGTCACTGCTCTATAATCCTCACTGTCTCACTGTGCTCTCATTGTGTGTTACAGTCACCGCTCTATAATCCTCATTGTCTCACTGTGCTCTCACTCTGTGTTACAGTCACCACTCTATAATCCTCACTGTCTCACTGTGCTCTCACTGTGTTACAGTCACCGCACTATAATCCTCATTGTCTCACTGTGCTCTCACTGTGTGTTACAGTCACCGCTCTATAATCCTCATTGTCTCACTGTGCTCTCACTCTGTGTTACAGTCACAACTCTATAATCCTCACTGGCTCACTGTGCTCTCATTGTGTGTTACAGTCACCGCTCTATAATCCTCATTGTCTCACTGTGCTCTCACTCTGTGTTACAGTCACCACTCTATAATCCTCACTGTCTCACTGTGCTCTCAGTGTGTTACAGTCACCGCTCTATAATCCTCATTGTCTCACTGTGCTCTCACTGTGTGTTACAGTCACTGCTCTATAATCCTCATTGTCTCACTGTGCTCTCACTGTGTGTTACAGTCACTGCTCTATGATCCTCATTGTCTCACTGTGCTCTCACTGTGTGTTACAGTCACCGCTCTATAATCCTCACTGTCTCACTGTGCTCTCACTGTGTGTTACAGTCACCACTCTATAATCCTCACTGTCTCACTGTGCTCTCATTGTGTGTTACAGTCACCGCTCTATAATCCTCATTGTCTCACTGTGCTCTCACTCTGTGTTACAGTCACCACTCTATAATCCTTACTGTCTCACTGTGCTCTCACTGTGTTACAGTCACCGCTCTATAATCCTCATTGTCTCACTGTGCTCTCATTGTGTGTTACAGTCACTGCTCTATAATCCTCACTGTCTCACTGTGCTCTCACTGTGTTACAGTCACTGCTCTATAATCCTCATTGTCTCACTGTGCTCTCACTGTGTGTTACAGTCACTGCTCTATAATCCTCATTGTCTCACTGTGCTCTCACTGTGTGTTACAGTCACTGCTCTATAATCCTCATTGTCTCACTGTGCTCTCACTGTGTGTTACAGTCACCGCTCTATAATCCTCATTGTCTCACTGTGCTCTCACTGTGTGTTACAGTCACTGCTCTATAATCCTCATTGTCTCACTGTGCTCTCACTGTGTGTTACAGTCACTGCTCTATAATCCTCATTGTCTCACTGTGCTCTCACTGTGTGTTACAGTCACTGCTCTATAATCCTCATTGTCTCACTGTGCTCTCACTGTGTGTTACACTCACCTCTCTATAATCCTCATTGTCTCACTGTGCTCTCACTGTGTTACAGTCACCGCTCTATAATCCTCACTGTCTCACTGTGCTCTCACTCTGTGTTACAGTCACTGCTCTATAATCCTCACTGTCTCACTGTGCTCTCACTGTGTGTTACAGTCACCGCTCTATAATCCTCATTGTCTCACTGTGCTCTCACTGTGTGTTACACTCACCGCTCTATAATCCTCACTGTCTCACTGTGCTCTCACTGTGTGTTACAGTCACTGCTCTATAATCCTCACTGTCTCACTGTGCTCTCACTGTGTGTTACAGTCACTGCTCTATAATCCTCACTGTCTCACTGTGCTCTCACTCTGTGTTACAGTCACAGCTCTATAATCCTCATTGTCTCACTGTGCTCTCATTGTGTGTTACAGTCACCGCTCTATAATCCTCATTGTCTCACTGTGCTCTCACTGTGTGTTACACTCACCGCTCTATAATCCTCACTGTCTCACTGTGCTCTCACTGTTTACAGTCACCGGTCTATAATCCTCACTGTCTCACTGTGCTCTCACTCTGTGTTACAGTCACCGCTCTATAATCCTCACTGTCTCACTGTGCTCTCACTGTGTTACAGTCACCGGTCTATAATCCTCACTGTCTCACTGTGCTCTCACTGTGTTACAATCACCGCTCTATAATCCTCACTGTCTCACTGTGCTCTCACTCTGTGTTACAGTCACCGCTCTATAATCCTCACTGTCTCACTGTGCTCTCACTGTGTTACAGTCACCGGTCTATAATCCGCACTGTCTCACTGTGCTCTCACTGTGTTACAGTCACTGCTCTATAATCCTCATTGTCTCACTGTGCTCTCACTGTGTGTTACAGTCACTGCTCTATAATCCTCATTGTCTCACTGTGCTCTCACTGTGTGTTACAGTCACTGCTCTATAATCCTCATTGTCTCACTCTGCTCTCACTGTGTGTTACCGTCACTGCTCTATAATCCTCATTGTCTCACTGTGCTCTCACTGTGTGTTACAGTCACCGCTCTATAATCCTCATTGTCTCACTGTGCTCTCACTGTGTTACAGTCACCGCTCTATAATCCTCACTGTCTCACTGTGCTCTCACTGTGTGTTACACTCACCGCTCTATAATCCTCACTGTCTCACTGTGCTCTCACTGTTTACAGTCACCGGTCTATAATCCTCACTGTCTCACTGTGCTCTCACTCTGTGTTACAGTCACCGCTCTATAATCCTCACTGTCTCACTGTGCTCTCACTGTGTTACAGTCACCGGTCTATAATCCTCACTGTCTCACTGTGCTCTCACTGTGTTACAATCACCGCTCTATAATCCTCACTGTCTCACTGTGCTCTCACTCTGTGTTACAGTCACCGCTCTATAATCCTCACTGTCTCACTGTGCTCTCACTGTGTTACAGTCACCGGTCTATAATCCGCACTGTCTCACTGTGCTCTCACTGTGTTACAGTCACTGCTCTATAATCCTCATTGTCTCACTGTGCTCTCACTGTGTGTTACAGTCACTGCTCTATAATCCTCATTGTCTCACTGTGCTCTCACTGTGTGTTACAGTCACTGCTCTATAATCCTCATTGTCTCACTCTGCTCTCACTGTGTGTTACCGTCACTGCTCTATAATCCTCATTGTCTCACTGTGCTCTCACTGTGTGTTACAGTCACCGCTCTATAATCCTCATTGTCTCACTGTGCTCTCACTGTGTTACAGTCACCGCTCTATAATCCTCACTGTCTCACTGTGCTCTCACTGTGTTACAGTCACCGGTCTATAATCCTCACTGTCTCACTGTGCTCTCACTGTGTTACAGTCACTGCTCTATAATCCTCATTGTCTCACTGTGCTCTCACTGTGTGTTACAGTCACTGCTCTATAATCCTCATTGTCTCACTGTGCTCTCACTGTGTGTTACAGTCACTGCTCTATAATCCTCATTGTCTCACTGTGCTCTCACTGTGTGTTACCGTCAATGCTCTATAATCCTCATTGTCTCACTGTGCTCTCACTGTGTGTTACAGTCACCGCTCTATAATCCTCATTGTCTCACTGTGCTCTCACTGTGTTACAGTCACTGCTCTATAATCCTCATTGTCTCACTGTGCTCTCACTGTGTGTTACAGTCACTGCTCTATAATCCTCATTGTCTCACTGTGCGCTCAGTGTGTGTTACAGTCACCGCTCTATCATCCTCATTGTCTCACTGTGCTCTCACTGTGTGTTACAGTCAACGCTCTATAATCCTCATTGTCTCACTGTGCTCTCACTGTGTGTTACAGTCACTGCTCTATAATCCTCATTGTCTCACTGTGCTCTCACTGTGTGTTACAGTCACTGCTCTATAATCCTCATTGTCTCACTGTGCTCTCACTGTGTGTTACAGTCACCGCTCTATAATCCTCATTGTCTCACTGTGCTCTCACTGTGTGTTACAGTCACCGCTCTATAATCCTCATTGTCTCACTGTGCTCTCACTGTGTGTTACATTCACCGCTCTATAATCCTCATTGTCTCACTGTGCTCTCACTGTGTGTTACAGTCACCGCTCGATAATCCTCATTGTCTCACTGTGCTCTCACTCTGTGTTACAGTCACCACTCTATAATCCTCACTGTCTCACTGTGCTCTCACTGTGTTACAGTCACCGCTCTATAATCCTCATTGTCTCACTGTGCTCTCACTGTGTGTTACAGAGGATCATAGAGTGGTGACTGTAACACAGAGTGAGAGCACAGTGAGACAATGAGGATTATAGAGCGGTGACTGTAACACACAATGAGAGCACAGTGAGACAATGAGGATTATAGAGCGGTGACTGTAACACACAATGAGAGCACAGTGAGACAATGAGGATTATAGAGCTGTGACTGTAACACAGAGTGAGAGCACAGTGAGACAGTGAGGATTATAGAGCATTGACTGTAACACACAGTGAGAGCACAGTGAGACAGTGAGGATTATAGAGCAGTGACTGTAACACACAGTGAGAGCACAGTGAGACAGTGAGGATTATAGAGCGGTGAGTGTAACACACAGTGAGAGCACAGTGAGACAATGAGGATTATAGAGCGGTGACTGTAACACACAGTGAGAGCACAGTGAGACAGTGAGGATTATAGAGCAGTGACTGTAACACAGAGTGAGAGCACAGTGAGACAGTGAGGATTATAGAGCGGTGACTGTAACACAGTGAGAGCACAGTGAGACAATGAGGATTATAGAGAGGTGAGTGTAACACACAGTGAGAGCACAGTGAGACAGTGAGGATTATAGAGCGGTGACTGTAACACACAATGAGAGCACAGTGAGACAGTGAGGATTATAGAGCAGTGACTGTAACATAGAGTGAGAGCACAGTGAGACAATGAGGATTATAGAGCAGTGACTGTAACACACAGTGCGAGCACAGTGAGACAGTGAGGATTATAGAGCGGTGACTGTAACACACAGTGAGAGCACAGTGAGACAATGAGGATTATAGAGCAGTGACTGTAACACACAGTGAGAGCACAGTGAGACAATGAGGATTATAGAGCGGTGACTGTAACACAGTGAGAGCACAGTGAGACAGTGAGGATTATAGAGTGGTGACTGTAACACAGAGTGAGAGCGCAGTGAGACAATGAGGATTATAGAGCGGTGACTGTAACACACAACGAGAGCACAGTGAGACAGTGAGGATTATAGAGTGGTGACTGTAACAGAGTGAGAGCACAGTGAGACAATGAGGATTATAGAGCGGTGACTGTAACACACAGTGAGAGCACAGTGAGACAATGAGGATTATAGAGCGGTGAATGTAACACACAGTGAGAGCACAGTGAGACAATGAGGATTATAGAGCGGTGACTGTAACACACAGTGAGAGCACAGTGAGACAATGAGGATTATAGAGCAGTGACTGTAACACACAGTGAGAGCACAGTGAGACAATGAGGATTATAGAGCAGTGACTGTAACACACAGTGAGAGCACAGTGAGACAATGAGGATTATAGAGCGGTGACTGTAACACACAGTGAGAGCACAGTGAGACAATGAGGATTATAGAGCAGTGACTGTAACACACAGTGAGAGCACAGTGAGACAATGAGGATTATAGAGCGGTGACTGTAACACAGTGAGAGCACAGTGAGACAGTGAGGATTATAGAGTGGTGACTGTAACACAGAGTGAGAGCACAGTGAGACAATGAGGATTATAGAGCGGTGACTGTAACACACAATGAGAGCACAGTGAGACAGTGAGGATTATAGAGTTGTGACTGTAAAACAGAGTGAGAGCACAGTGAGACAATGAGGATTATAGAGCGGTGACTGTAACACACAGTGAGAGCACAGTGAGACAATGAGGATTGTAGTGCGGTGACTGTAACACAGTGAGAGCACAGTGAGACAGTGAGGATTATAGAGTGGTGACTGTAACACAGAGTGAGAGCACAGTGAGACAATGAGGATTATAGAGCGGTGACTGTAACACACAATGAGAGCACAGTGAGACAGTGAGGATTATAGAGCAGTGACTGTAACACACAGTGAGAGCACAGTGAGACAATGAGGATTATAGAGCAGTGACTGTAACACACAGTGAGAGCACAGTGAGACAATGAGGATTATAGAGCGGTGACTGTAACACAGTGAGAGCACAGTGAGACAGTGAGGATTATAGAGTGGTGACTGTAACACAGAGTGAGAGCACAGTGAGACAATGAGGATTATAGAGCGGTGACTGTAACACACAGTGAGAGCACAGTGAGACAATGAGGATTATAGAGCGGTGACTGTAACACACAGTGAGAGCACAGTGAGACAATGAGGATTATAGAGCGGTGACTGTAACACACAGTGAGAGCACAGTGAGACAATGAGGATTATAGAGCAGTGACTGTAACAAACAGTGAGAGCACAGTGAGACAATGAGGATTATAGAGCAGTGACTGTAACACACAGTGAGAGCACAGTGAGACAATGAGGATTATAGAGCGGTGACTGTAACACACAGTGAGAGCACAGTGAGACAATGAGGATTATAGAGCAGTGACTGTAACACACAGTGAGAGCACAGTGAGACAATGAGGATTATAGAGCAGTGACTAACACACAGTGAGAGCACAGTGAGACAATGAGGATTATAGAGCAGTGACTGTAACACAGTGAGAGCACAGTGAGGCAGTGAGGATTATAGAGCAATGACTGTAACACACTGTGAGAGCACAGTGAGACAATGAGGATTATAGAGCGGTGACTGTAACACAGTGAGAGCACAGTGAGACAGTGAGGATTATAGAGTGGTGACTGTAACACAGAGTGAGAGCACAGTGAGACAATGAGGATTATAGAGCGGTGACTGTAACACACAATGAGAGCACAGTGAGACAGTGAGGATTATAGAGTGGTGACTGTAACACAGAGCGAGAGCACAGTGAGACAATGAGGATTATAGAGCGGTGACTGTAACACACAGTGAGAGCACAGTGAGACAATGAGGATTATAGAGCAGTGACTGTAACACAGTGAGAGCACAGTGAGACAATGAGGATTATAGAGCGGTGACTGTAACACACAGTGAGAGCACAGTGAGACAGTGAGGATTATAGAGCAGTGACTGTAACACAGTGAGAGCACAGTGAGACAATGAGGATTATAGAGCAGTGACTGTAACACACAGTGAGAGCACAGTGAGACAATGAGGATTATAGAGCAGTGACTGTAACACAGTGAGAGCACAGTGAGACAATGAGGATTATAGAGCGGTGACTGTAACACACAGTGAGAGCACAGTGAGACAATGAGGATTATAGAGTGGTGACTGTAACACACAGTGAGAGCACAGTGAGACAGTGAGGATTATAGAGCGGTGACTGTAACACAGAGTGAGAGCACAGTGAGACAGTGAGGATTATAGAGTGGTGACTGTAACACAGAGTGAGAGCACAGTGAGACAGTGAGGATTATAGCGCAGTGACTGTAACACAGTGAGAGCACAGTGAGACTATGAGGATTATAGAGCGGTGACTGTAACACACAGTGAGAGCACAGTGAGACAATGAGGGTTATAGATCAGTGAGTGTAACACACAGTGAGAGCACAGTGAGACAGTGAGGATTATAGAGCGGTGACTGTAACACAGTGAGAGCACAGTGAGACAGTGAGGATTATAGACCGGTGACTGTAACACAGTGAGAGCACAGTGAGACAGTGAGGATTATAGAGCGGTAACTGTAACACAGAGTGAGAGCACAGTGAGACAGTGAGGATTATAGACCGGTGACTGTAACACACTGAGAGCACAGTGAGACAGTGAGGATTATAGAGCGGTGCGTTTAACACACAGAGAGAGCACAGTGAGACAATGAGGATTATAGAGCGGTGACTGTAACACACAATGAGAGCACAGTGAGACAGTGAGGCTTATAGAGTGGTGACTGTAACACACAGTGAGAGCACAGTGAGACAGTGAGGATTATAGAGCGGTGACTGTAACAGACAGTGAGAGCACAGTGAGACAATGAGGATCATAGAGCAGTGACTGTAACACACAGTGAGAGCACAGTGAGACAATGACGATTATAGAGCAGTGACTGTAACACACAGTGAGAGCACAGTGAGACAATGAGGATTATAGAGCGGTGACTGTAACACAGTGAGAGCACAGTGAGACAGTGAGGATTATAGAGTGGTGACTGTAACACAGAGTGAGAGCACAGTGAGACAATGAGGATTATAGAGCGGTGACTGTAACACACAATGAGAGCACAGTGAGACAGTGAGGATTATAGAGTTGTGACTGTAACACAGAGTGAGAGCACAGTGAGACAATGAGGATTATAGAGCGGTGACTGTAACACACAGTGAGAGCACAGTGAGACAATGAGGATTATAGTGCGGTGACTGTAACACAGTGAGAGCACAGTGAGACAGTGAGGATTATAGAGTGGTGACTGTAACACAGAGTGAGAGCACAGTGAGACAATGAGGATTATAGAGCGGTGACTGTAACACACAATGAGAGCACAGTGAGACAGTGAGGATTATAGAGCAGTGACTGTAACACACAGTGAGAGCACAGTGAGACAATGAGGATTATAGAGCAGTGACTGTAACACACAGTGAGAGCACAGTGAGACAATGAGGATTATAGAGCGGTGACTGTAACACAGTGAGAGCACAGTGAGACAGTGAGGATTATAGAGTGGTGACTGTAACACAGAGTGAGAGCACAGTGAGACAATGAGGATTATAGAGCGGTGACTGTAACAAACAGTGAGAGCACAGTGAGACAATGAGGATTATAGAGCGGTGACTGTAACACACAGTGAGAGCACAGTGAGACAATGAGGATTATAGAGCGGTGACTGTAACACACAGTGAGAGCACAGTGAGACAATGAGGATTATAGAGCAGTGACTGTAACACACAGTGAGAGCACAGTGAGACAATGAGGATTATAGAGCAGTGACTGTAACACACAGTGAGAGCACAGTGAGACAATGAGGATTATAGAGCGGTGACTGTAACACACAGTGAGAGCACAGTGAGACAATGAGGATTATAGAGCAGTGACTGTAACACACAGTGAGAGCACAGTGAGACAATGAGGATTATAGAGCAGTGACTAACACACAGTGAGAGCACAGTGAGACAATGAGGATTATAGAGCAGTGACTGTAACACAGTGAGAGCACAGTGAGGCAGTGAGGATTATAGAGCAGTGACTGTAACACACTGTGAGAGCACAGTGAGACAATGAGGATTATAGAGCGTGACTGTAACACAGTGAGAGCACAGTGAGACAGTGAGGATTATAGAGTGGTGACTGTAACACAGAGTGAGAGCACAGTGAGACAATGAGGATTATAGAGCGGTGACTGTAACACACAATGAGAGCACAGTGAGACAGTGAGGATTATAGAGTGGTGACTGTAACACAGAGCGAGAGCACAGTGAGACAATGAGGATTATAGAGCGGTGACTGTAACACACAGTGAGAGCACAGTGAGACAGTGAATATTATAGAGCGGTGACTGTAACACACAGTGAGAGCACAGTGAGACAATGAGGATTATAGAGCAGTGACTGTAACACACAGTGAGAGCACAGTGAGACAGTGAGGATTATAGAGCAGTGACTGTAACACAGTGAGAGCACAGTGAGACAATGAGGATTATAGAGCAGTGACTGTAACACACAGTGAGAGCACAGTGAGACAATGAGGATTATAGAGCGGTGACTGTAACACAGTGAGAGCACAGTGAGACAGTGAGGATTATAGAGTGGTGACTGTAACACAGAGTGAAAGCACAGTGAGACAATGAGGATTATAGAGCGGTGACTGTAACACACAATGAGAGCACAGTGAGACAGTGAGGATTATAGAGTTGTGACTGTAACACAGAGTGAGAGCACAGTGAGACAATGAGGATTATAGAGCGGTGACTGTAACACACAGTGAGAGCACAGTGAGACAATGAGGATTATAGTGCGGTGACTGTAACACAGTGAGAGCACAGTGAGACAGTGAGGATTATAGAGTGGTGACTGTAACACAGAGTGAGAGCACAGTGAGACAATGAGGATTATAGAGCGGTGACTGTAACACACAATGAGAGCACAGTGAGACAGTGAGGATTACAGAGCAGTGACTGTAACACACAGTGAGAGCACAGTGAGACAATGAGGATTATAGAGCAGTGACTGTAACACACAGTGAGAGCACAGTGAGACAATGAGGATTATAGAGCGGTGACTGTAACACAGTGAGAGCACAGTGAGACAGTGAGGATTATAGAGTGGTGACTGTAACACAGAGTGAGAGCACAGTGAGGCAATGAGGATTATAGAGCGGTGACTGTAACACACAGTGAGAGCACAGTGAGACAATGAGGATTATTGAGCGGTGACTGTAACACACAGTGAGAGCACAGTGAGACAATGAGGATTATAGAGCGGTGACTGTAACACACAGTGAGAGCACAGTGAGACAATGAGGATTATAGAGCAGTGACTGTAACACACAGTGAGAGCACAGTGAGACAATGAGGATTATAGAGCAGTGACTGTAACACACAGTGAGAGCACAGTGAGACAATGAGGATTATAGAGCGGTGACTGTAACACACAGTGAGAGCACAGTGAGACAATGAGGATTATAGAGCAGTGACTGTAACACACAGTGAGAGCACAGTGAGACAATGAGGATTATAGAGCAGTGACTAACAAACAGTGAGAGCACAGTGAGACAATGAGGATTATAGAGCAGTGACTGTAACACAGTGAGAGCACAGTGAGGCAGTGAGGATTATAGAGCAGTGACTGTAACACACTGTGAGAGCACAGTGAGACAATGAGGATTATAGAGCGGTGACTGTAACACAGTGAGAGCACAGTGAGACAGTGAGGATTATAGAGTGGTGACTGTAACACAGAGTGAGAGCACAGTGAGACAATGAGGATTATAGAGCGGTGACTGTAACACACAATGAGAGCACAGTGAGACAGTGAGGATTATAGAGTGGTGACTGTAACACAGAGCGAGAGCACAGTGAGACAATGAGGATTATAGAGCGGTGACTGTAACACACAGTGAGAGCACAGTGACACAGTGAGGATTATAGAGCGGTGACTGTAACACACAGTGAGAGCACAGTGAGACAATGAGGATTATAGAGCAGTGACTGACACACACATTGAGAGCACAGTGAGACAGTGAGGATTATAGAGCAGTGACTGTAACACAGTGAGAGCACAGTGAGACAATGAGGATTATAGAGCAGTGACTGTAACACACAGTGAGAGCACAGTGAGACAATGAGGATTATAGAGCAGTGACTAACACACAGTGAGAGCACAGTGAGACAATGAGGATTATAGAGCAGTGACTGTAACACAGTGAGAGCACAGTGAGGCAGTGAGGATTATAGAGCAGTGACTGTAACACACTGTGAGAGCACAGTGAGACAATGAGGATTATAGAGCGTGACTGTAACACAGTGAGAGCACAGTGAGACAGTGAGGATTATAGAGTGGTGACTGTAACACAGAGTGAGAGCACAGTGAGACAATGAGGATTATAGAGCGGTGACTGTAACACACAATGAGAGCACAGTGAGACAGTGAGGATTATAGAGTGGTGACTGTAACACAGAGCGAGAGCACAGTGAGACAATGAGGATTATAGAGCGGTGACTGTAACACACAGTGAGAGCACAGTGAGACAGTGAGGATTATAGAGCGGTGACTGTAACACACAGTGAGAGCACAGTGAGACAATGAGGATTATAGAGCAGTGACTGTAACACACAGTGAGAGCACAGTGAGACAGTGAGGATTATAGAGCAGTGACTGTAACACAGTGAGAGCACAGTGAGACAATGAGGATTATAGAGCAGTGACTGTAACACACAGTGAGAGCACAGTGAGACAATGAGGATTATAGAGCGGTGACTGTAACACAGTGAGAGCACAGTGAGACAGTGAGGATTATAGAGTGGTGACTGTAACACAGAGTGAAAGCACAGTGAGACAATGAGGATTATAGAGCGGTGACTGTAACACACAATGAGAGCACAGTGAGACAGTGAGGATTATAGAGTTGTGACTGTAACACAGAGTGAGAGCACAGTGAGACAATGAGGATTATAGAGCGGTGACTGTAACACACAGTGAGAGCACAGTGAGACAATGAGGATTATAGTGCGGTGACTGTAACACAGTGAGAGCACAGTGAGACAGTGAGGATTATAGAGTGGTGACTGTAACACAGAGTGAGAGCACAGTGAGACAATGAGGATTATAGAGCGGTGACTGTAACACACAATGAGAGCACAGTGAGACAGTGAGGATTATAGAGCAGTGACTGTAAAACACAGTGAGAGCACAGTGAGACAATGAGGATTATAGAGCAGTGACTGTAACACACAGTGAGAGCACAGTGAGACAATGAGGATTATAGAGCGGTGACTGTAACACAGTGAGAGCACAGTGAGACAGTGAGGATTATAGAGAGGTGACTGTAACACAGAGTGAGAGCACAGTGAGGCAATGAGGATTATAGAGCGGTGACTGTAACACACAGTGAGAGCACAGTGAGACAATGAGGATTATAGAGCGGTGACTGTAACACACAGTGAGAGCACAGTGAGACAATGAGGATTATAGAGCGGTGACTGTAACACACAGTGAGAGCACAGTGAGACAATGAGGATTATAGAGCAGTGACTGTAACACACAGTGAGAGCACAGTGAGACAATGAGGATTATAGAGCAGTGACTGTAACACACAGTGAGAGCACAGTGAGACAATGAGGATTATAGAGCGGTGACTGTAACACACAGTGAGAGCACAGTGAGACAATGAGGATTATAGAGCCGTGACTGTAACACACAGTGAGAGCACAGTGAGACAATGAGGATTATAGAGCAGTGACTAACAAACAGTGAGAGCACAGTGAGACAATGAGGATTATAGAGCAGTGACTGTAACACACTGTGAGAGCACAGTGCGACAATGAGGATTATAGAGCGGTGACTGTAACACAGTGAGAGCACAGTGAGACAGTGAGGATTATAGAGTGGTGACTGTAACACAGAGTGAGAGCACAGTGAGACAATGAGGATTATAGAGCGGTGACTGTAACACACAATGAGAGCACAGTGAGACAGTGAGGATTATAGAGTGGTGACTGTAACACAGAGCGAGAGCACAGTGAGACAATGAGGATTATAGAGCGGTGACTGTAACACACAGTGAGAGCACAGTGAGACAGTGAGGATTATAGAGCGGTGACTGTAACACACAGTGAGAGCACAGTGAGACAATGAGGATTATAGAGCAGTGACTGTAACACACAGTGAGAGCACAGTGAGACAGTGAGGATTATAGAGCAGTGACTGTAACACAGTGAGAGCACAGTGAGACAATGAGGATTATAGAGCAGTGACTGTAACACACAGTGAGAGCACAGTGAGACAATGAGGATTATAGAGCGGTGACTGTAACACAGTGAGAGCACAGTGAGACAGTGAGGATTATAGAGTGGTGACTGTAACACAGAGTGAAAGCACAGTGAGACAATGAGGATTATAGAGCGGTGACTGTAACACACAATGAGAGCACAGTGAGACAGTGAGGATTATAGAGTTGTGACTGTAACACAGAGTGAGAGCACAGTGAGACAATGAGGATTATAGAGCGGTGACTGTAACACACAGTGAGAGCACAGTGAGACAATGAGGATTATAGTGCGGTGACTGTAACACAGTGAGAGCACAGTGAGACAGTGAGGATTATAGAGTGGTGACTGTAACACAGAGTGAGAGCACAGTGAGACAATGAGGATTATAGAGCGGTGACTGTAACACACAATGAGAGCACAGTGAGACAGTGAGGATTATAGAGCAGTGACTGTAACACACAGTGAGAGCACAGTGAGACAATGAGGATTATAGAGCAGTGACTGTAACACACAGTGAGAGCACAGTGAGACAGTGAGGATTATAGAGCAGTGACTGTAACACAGTGAGAGCACAGTGAGACAATGAGGATTATAGAGCAGTGACTGTAACACACAGTGAGAGCACAGTGAGACAATGAGGATTATAGAGCAGTGACTGTAACACAGTGAGAGCACACTGAGACAATGAGGATTATAGAGCGGTGACTGTAACACACAGTGAGAGCACAGTGAGACAATGAGGATTATAGAGTGGTGACTGTAACACACAGTGAGAGCACAGTGAGACAATGAGGATTATAGAGCGGTGACTGTAACACACAATGAGAGCACAGTGAGACAGTGAGGATTATAGAGTGGTGACTGTAACACAGAGCGAGAGCACAGTGAGACAATGAGGATTATAGAGCGCTGACTGTAACACACAGTGAGAGCACAGTGAGACAGTGAGGATTATAGAGCGGTGACTGTAACACACAGTGAGAGCACAGTGAGACAATGAGGATTATAGAGCAGTGACTGTAACACAGTGAGAGCACAGTGAGACAATGAGGATTATAGAGCGGTGACTGTAACACACAGTGAGAGCACAGTGAGACAGTGAGGATTATAGAGCAGTGACTGTAACACAGTGAGAGCACAGTGAGACAATGAGGATTATAGAGCAGTGACTGTAACACACAGTGAGAGCACAGTGAGACAATGAGGATTATAGAGCAGTGACTGTAACACAGTGAGAGCACAGTGAGACAGTGAGGATTATAGAGTGGTGACTGTAACACAGAGTGAGAGCACAGTGAGACAGTGAGGATTATAGAGCGGTGACTGTAACAAACCGCTCTATAATCCTCATTGTCTCACTGTGCTCTCACTGTGTGTTACAGTCACCGCTCTATAATCCTCACTGTCTCACTGTGCTCTCACTGTGTTACAGTCACCGCTCTATAATCCTCATTGTCTCACTGTGCTCTCACTGTGTGTTACAGTCACTGCTCTATAATCCTCATTGTCTCACTGTGCTCTCACTGTGTGTTACAGTCACCGCTCTATAATCCTCATTGTCTCACTGTGCTCTCACTGTGTGTTACAGTCACTGCTCTATAATCCTCATTGTCTCACTGTGCTCTCACTGTGTGTTACAGTCACTGCTCTATAATCCTCATTGTCTCACTGTGCTCTCACTGTGTGTTACAGTCACTGCTCTATAATCCTCACTGTCTCACTGTGCTCTCATTGTGTGTTACAGTCACCGCTCTATAATTCTCATTGTCTCACTGTGCTCTCACTCTGTGTTACAGTCACCACTCTATAATCCTCACTGTCTCACTGTGCTCTCACTGTGTTACAGTCACCGCACTATAATCCTCATTGTCTCACTGTGCTCTCACTGTGTGTTACAGTCACCGCTCTATAATCCTCATTGTCTCACTGTGCTCTCACTCTGTGTTACAGTCACAACTCTATAATCCTCACTGTCTCACTGTGCTCTCATTGTGTGTTACAGTCACCGCTCTATAATCCTCATTGTCTCACTGTGCTTTCACTCTGTGTTACAGTCACCACTCTATAATCCTCACTGTCTCACTGTGCTCTCACTGTGTTACAGTCACCGCTCCATAATCCTCATTGTCTCACTGTGCTCTCACTGTGTGTTACAGTCACTGCTCTATAATCCTCATTGTCTCACTGTGCTCTCACTGTGTTACAGTCACTGCTCTATAATCCTCACTGTCTCACTGTGTTCTCACTGTGTGTTACAGTCACTGCTCTATAATCCTCATTGTCTCACTGTGCTCTCACTGTGTGTTACAGTCACCGCTCTATAATCCTCACTGTCTCACTGTGCTCTCACTGTGTGTTACAGTCACCGCTCTATAATCCTCATTGTCTCACTGTGCTCTCGCTCTGTGTTACAGTCACCACTCTATAATCCTCACTGTCTCACTGTGCTCTCATTGTGTGTTACAGTCACCGCTCTATAATCCTCATTGTCTCACTGTGCTCTCACTCTGTGTTACAGTCACCACTCTCTCATCCTCACTGTCTCACTGTGCTCTCACTGTGTTACAGTCACCGCTCTATAATCCTCATTGTCTCACTGTGCTCTCACAGTGTGTTACAGTCACTGCTCTATAATCCTCACTGCCTCACTGTGCTCTCACTGTGTTACAGTCACTGTTCTATAATCCTCATTGTCTCACTGTGCTCTCACTGTGTGTTAGTCACTGCTCTATAATCCTCATTGTCTCACTGTGCTCTCACTGTGTGTTACAGTCACTGCTCTATAATCCTCATTGTCTCACTGTGCTCTCACTGTGTGTTACAGTCACCGCTCTATAATCCTCATTGTCTCACTGTGCTCTCACTGTGTGTTACAGTCACTGCTCTATAATCCTCATTGTCTCACTGTGCTCTCACTGTGTGTTACAGTCACTGCTCTATAATCCTCATTGTCTCACTGTGCTCTCACTGTGTGTTACAGTCACCGCTCTATAATCCTCATTGTCTCACTGTGCTCTCACTGTGTGTTACAGTCACCGCTCTATAATCCTCATTGTCTCACTGTGCTCTCACTGTTTGTTACAGTCACCGCTCTATAATCCTCATTGTCTCACTGTGCTCTCACTCTGTGTTACAGTCACCACTCTATAATCCTCACTGTCTCACTGTGCTCTCACTGTGTTACAGTCACCGCTCTATAATCCTCATTGTCTCACTGTGCTCTCACTGTGTGTTACAGTCACTGCTCTATAATCCTCATTGTCTCACTGTGCTCTCACTGTGTGTTACAGTCACTGCTCTATAATCCTCACTGTCTCACTGTGCTCTCATTGTGTGTTACAGTCACCGCTCTATAATCCTCATTGTCTCACTGTGCTCTCACTCTGTGTTACAGTCACCACTCTATACTCCTCACTGTCTCACTGTGCTCTCACTGTGTTACAGTCACCGCACTATAATCCTCATTGTCTCACTGTGCTCTCACTGTGTGTTACAGTCACCGCTCTATAATCCTCATTGTCTCACTGTGCTCTCACTCTGTGTTACAGTCACAACTCTATAATCCTCACTGTCTCACTGTGCTCTCATTGTGTGTTACAGTCACCGCTCTATAATCCTCATTGTCTCACTGTGCTCTCACTCTGTGTTACAGTCACCACTCTATAATCCTCACTGTCTCACTGTGCTCTCACTGTGTTACAGTCACCGCTCTATAATCCTCATTGTCTCACTGTGCTCTCACTGTGTGTTACAGTCACTGCTCTATAATCCTCATTGTCTCACTGTGCTCTCACTGTGTGTTACAGTCACTGCTCTATGATCCTCATTGTCTCACTGTGCTCTCACTGTGTGTTACAGTCACCGCTCTATAATCCTCACTGTCTCACTGTGCTCTCACTCTGTGTTACAGTCACCACTCTATAATCCTCACTGTCTCACTGTGCTCTCATTGTGTGTTACAGTCACCGCTCTATAATCCTCATTGTCTCACTGTGCTCTCACTGTGTGTTACACTCACCGCTCTATAATCCTCACTGTCTCACTGTGCTCTCAGTGTGTTACAGTCACCGGTCTATAATCCTCACTGTCTCACTGTGCTCTCACTCTGTGTTACAGTTACCGCTCTATAATCCTCACTGTCTCACTGTGCTCTCACTGTGTTACAGTCACCGGTCTATAATCCTCACTGTCTCACTGTGCTCTCACTGTGTTACAGTCACCGCTCTATAATCCTCACTGTCTCACTGTGCTCTCACTGTGTGTTACACTCACTGCTCTATAACCCTCATTGTCTCACTGTGCTCTCACTGTGTGTTACAGTCACCGCTCTATAATCCTCATAGTCTCACTGTGCTCTCACTGTGTTACAGTCACTGCTCTATAATCCTCACTGTCTCACTGTGCTCTCACTCTGTGTTACAGTCACCACTCTATAATCCTCACTGTCTCACTGTGCTCTCACTCTGTGTTACAGTCACCGCTCTATAATCCTCACTGTCTCACTGTGCTCTCACTGTGTGTTACAGTCACCACTCTATAATCCTCATTGTCTCACTGTGCTCTCACTGTGTGTTACAGTCACCGCTCTATAATCCTCATTGTCTCACTGTGCTCTCACTGTGTTACAGTCACAACTCTATAATCCTCACTGTCTCACTGTGCTCTCATTGTGTGTTACAGTCACCGCTCTATAATCCTCATTGTCTCACTGTGCTTTCACTCTGTGTTACAGTCACTGCTCTATAATCCTCACTGTCTCACTGTGCTCTCACTGTGTGTTACAGTCACTGCTCTATAATCCTCATTGTCTCACTGTGCTCTCACTGTGTGTTACAGTCACCGCTCTATAATCCTCACTGTCTCACTGTGCTCTCACTGTGTGTTACAGTCACCGCTCTATAATCCTCATTGTCTCACTGTGCTCTCGCTCTGTGTTACAGTCACCACTCTATAATCCTCACTGTCTCACTGTGCTCTCATTGTGTGTTACAGTCACCGCTCTATAATCCTCATTGTCTCACTGTGCTCTCACTCTGTGTTACAGTCACCACTCTATAATCCTCACTGTCTCACTGTGCTCTCACTGTGTTACAGTTACCGCTCTATAATCCTCATTGTCTCACTGTGCTCTCACAGTGTGTTACAGTCACTGCTCTATAATGCTCACTGCCTCACTGTGCTCTCACTGTGTTACAGTCACTGCTCTATAATCCTCATTGTCTCACTGTGCTCTCACTGTGTGTTAGTCACTGCTCTATAATCCTCATTGTCTCACTGTGCTCTCACTGTGTGTTACAGTCACTGCTCTATAATCCTCATTGTCTCACTGTGCTCTCACTGTGTGTTACAGTCACCGCTCTATAATCCTCATTGTCTCACTGTGCTCTCACTGTGTGTTACAGTCACTGCTCTATAATCCTCATTGTCTCACTGTGCTCTCACTGTGTGTTACAGTCACTGCTCTATAATCCTCATTGTCTCACTGTGCTCTCACTGTGTGTTACAGTCACCGCTCTATAATCCTCATTGTCTCACTGTGCTCTCACTGTGTGTTACAGTCACCGCTCTATAATCCTCATTGTCTCACTGTGCTCTCACTGTTTGTTACAGTCACCGCTCTATAATCCTCATTGTCTCACTGTGCTCTCACTCTGTGTTACAGTCACCACTCTATAATCCTCACTGTCTCACTGTGCTCTCACTGTGTTACAGTCACCGCTCTATAATCCTCATTGTCTCACTGTGCTCTCACTGTGTGTTACAGTCACTGCTGTATAATCCTCATTGTCTCACTGTGCTCTCACTGTGTGTTACAGTCACTGCTCTATAATCCTCACTGTCTCACTGTGCTCTCATTGTGTGTTCCAGTCACCGCTCTATAATCCTCATTGTCTCACTGTGCTCTCACTCTGTGTTACAGTCACCACTCTATACTCCTCACTGTCTCACTGTGCTCTCACTGTGTTACAGTCACCGCACTATAATCCTCATTGTCTCACTGTGCTCTCACTGTGTGTTACAGTCACCGCTCTAGAATCCTCATTGTCTCACTGTGCTCTCACTCTGTGTTACAGTCACAACTCTATAATCCTCACTGTCTCACTGTGCTCTCATTGTGTGTTACAGTCACCGCTCTATAATCCTCATTGTCTCACTGTGCTCTCACTCTGTGTTACAGTCACCACTCTATAATCCTCACTGTCTCACTGTGCTCTCACTGTGTTACAGTCACCGCTCTATAATCCTCATTGTCTCACTGTGCTCTCACTGTGTGTTACAGTCACTGCTCTATAATCCTCATTGTCTCACTGTGCTCTCACTGTGTGTTACAGTCACTGCTCTATGATCCTCATTGTCTCACTGTGCTCTCACTGTGTGTTACAGTCACCGCTCTATAATCCTCACTGTCTCACTGTGCTCCCACTGTGTGTTACAGTCACCACTCTATAATCCTCACTGTCTCACTGTGCTCTCATTGTGTGTTACAGTCACCGCTCTATAATCCTCATTGTCTCACTGTGCTCTCACTGTGTGTTACACTCACCGCTCTATAATCCTCACTGTCTCACTGTGCTCTCACTCTGTGTTACAGTTACCGCTCTATAATCCTCACTGTCTCACTGTGCTCTCACTGTGTTACAGTCACCGGTCTATAATCCTCACTGTCTCACTGTGCTCTCACTGTGTTACAGTCACCGCTCTATAATCCTCACTGTCTCACTGTGCTCTCACTGTGTGTTACACTCACTGCTCTATAACCCTCATTGTCTCACTGTGCTCTCACTGTGTGTTACAGTCACCGCTCTATAATCCTCATAGTCTCACTGTGCTCTCACTGTGTTACAGTCACTGCTCTATAATCCTCACTGTCTCACTGTGCTCTCACTCTGTGTTACAGTCACCACTCTATAATCCTCACTGTCTCACTGTGCTCTCACTCTGTGTTACAGTCACCGCTCTATAATCCTCACTGTCTCACTGTGCTCTCACTGTGTGTTACAGGCACCACTCTATAATCCTCATTGTCTCACTGTGCTCTCACTGTGTGTTACAGTCACCGCTCTATAATCCTCATTGTCTCACTGTGCTCTCACTGTGTTACAGTCACTGCTCTATAATCCTCATTGTCTCACTGTGCTCTCACTGTGTGTTACAGTCACTGCTCTATAATCCTCATTGTCTCACTGTGCTCTCACTGTGTTACAGTCACCGCTCTATAATCCTCACTGTCTCACTGTGCTCTCACTGTGTGTTACAGTCACCGCTCTATAATCCTCATTGTCTCACTGTGCTCTCACTGTGTTACAGTCACTGCTCTATAATCCTCATTGTCTCACTGTGCTCTCACTGTGTGTTACAGTCACCGCTCTATAATCCTCACTGTCTCACTGTGCTCTCACTCTGTGTTACAGTCACCGCTCTATAATCCTCATTGTCTCACTGTGCTCTCGCTCTGTGTTACAGTCACCACTCTATAATCCTCACTGTCTCACTGTGCTCTCATTGTGTGTTACAGTCACCGCTCTATAATCCTCATTGTCTCACTGTGCTCTCACAGTGTGTTACAGTCACCACTCTATAATCCTCACTGTCTCACTGTGCTCTCACTGTGTTACAGTCACCGCTCTATAATCCTCATTGTCTCATTGTGCTCTCACAGTGTGTTACAGTCACTGCTCTATAATCCTCACTGCCTCACTGTGCTCTCACTGTGTTACAGTCACTGCTCTATAATCCTCATTGTCTCACTGTGCTCTCACTGTGTGTTAGTCACTGCTCTATAATCCTCATTGTCTCACTGTGCTCTCACTGTGTGTTACAGTCACTGCTCTATAATGCTCATTGTCTCACTGTGCTCTCACTGTGTTACAGTCACCGCTCTATAATCCTCATTGTCTCACTGTGCTCTCACTGTGTGTTACAGTCACTGCTCTATAATCCTCATTGTCTCACTGTGCTCTCACTGTGTGTTACAGTCACTGCTCGATAATCCTCATTGTCTCACTGTGCTCTCACTGTGTGTTACAGTCACCGCTCTATAATCCTCATTGTCTCACTGTGCTCTCACTGTGTGTTGCAGTCACCGCTCTATAATCCTCATTGTCTCACTGTGCTCTCACTGTGTGTTACAGTCACCGCTCTATAATCCTCATTGTCTCACTGTGCTCTCACTCTGTGTTACAGTCACCACTCTATAATCCTCACTGTCTCACTGTGCTCTCACTGTGTTACAGTCACCGCTCTATAATCCTCATTGTCTCACTGTGCTCTCACTGTGTGTTACAGTCACTGCTCTATAATCCTCATTGTCTCACTGTGCTCTCACTGTGTGTTACAGTCACTGCTCTATAATCCTCACTGTCTCACTGTGCTCTCATTGTGTGTTACAGTCACCGCTCTATAATCCTCATTGTCTCACTGTGCTCTCACTCTGTGTTACAGTCACCACTCTATAATCCTCACTGTCTCACTGTGCTCTCACTGTGTTACAGTCACCGCACTATAATCCCCATTGTCTCACTGTGCTCTCACTGTGTGTTACAGTCACCGCTCTATAATCCTCATTGTCTCACTGTGCTCTCACTCTGTGTTACAGTCACAACTCTATAATCCTCACTGTCTCACTGTGCTCTCATTGTGTGTTACAGTCACCGCTCTATAATCCTCATTGTCTCACTGTGCTCTCACTCTGTGTTACAGTCACCACTCTATAATCCTCACTGTCTCACTGTGCTCTCACTGTGTTACAGTCACCGCTCTATAATCCTCATTGTATCACTGTGCTCTCACTGTGTGTTACAGTCACTGCTCTATAATCCTCATTGTCTCACTGTGCTCTCACTGTGTGTTACAGTCACTGCTCTATGATCCTCCTTGTCTCACTGTGCTCTCACTGTGTGTTACAGTCACCGCTCTATAATCCTCACTGTCTCACTGTGCTCTCACTGTGTGTTACAGTCACCACTCTATAATCCTCACTGTCTCACTGTGCTCTCATTGTGTGTTACAGTCACCGCTCTATAATCCTCATTGTCTCACTGTGCTCTCACTCTGTGTTACAGTCACCACTCTATAATCCTCACTGTCTCACTGTGCTCTCACTGTGTTACAGTCACCGCTCTATAATCCTCATTGTCTCACTGTGCTCTCACAGTGTGTTACAGTCACTGCTCTATAATCCTCACTGTCTCACTGTGCTCTCACTGTGTTACAGTCACTGCTCTATAATCCTCATTGTCTCACTGTGCTCTCACTGTGTGTTACAGTCACTGCTCTATAATCCTCATTGTCTCACTATGCTCTCACTGTGTGTTACAGTCACTGCTCTATAATCCTCATTGTCTCACTGTGCTCTCACTGTGTGTTACAGTCACCGCTCTATAATCCTCATTGTCTCACTGTGCTCTCACTGTGTGTTACAGTCACTGCTCTATAATCCTCATTGTCTCACTGTGCTCTCACTGTGTGTTACAGTCACTGCTCTATAATCCTCATTGTCTCACTGTGCTCTCACTGTGTGTTACAGTCACCGCTCTATAATCCTCATTGTCTCACTGTGCTCTCACTGTGTGTTACATTCACGGCTCTATAATCCTCATTGTCTCACTGTGCTCTCACTGTGTGTTACAGTCACCGCTCGATAATCCTCATTGTCTCACTGTGCTCTCACTGTGTGTTACAGTCACTGCTCTATGATCCTCATTGTCTCACTGTGCTCTCACTGTGTGTTACAGTCACCGCTCTATAATCCTCACTGTCTCACTGTGCTCCCACTGTGTGTTACAGTCACCACTCTATAATCCTCACTGTCTCACTGTGCTCTCATTGTGTGTTACAGTCACCGCTCTATAATCCTCATTGTCTCACTGTGCTCTCACTGTGTGTTACACTCACCGCTCTATAATCCTCACTGTCTCACTGTGCTCTCAGTGTGTTACAGTCACCGGTCTATAATCCTCACTGTCTCACTGTGCTCTCACTCTGTGTTACAGTTACCGCTCTATAATCCTCACTGTCTCACTGTGCTCTCACTGTGTTACAGTCACCGGTCTATAATCCTCACTGTCTCACTGTGCTCTCACTGTGTTACAGTCACCGCTCTATAATCCTCACTGTCTCACTGTGCTCTCACTGTGTGTTACACTCACTGCTCTATAACCCTCATTGTCTCACTGTGCTCTCACTGTGTGTTACAGTCACCGCTCTATAATCCTCATAGTCTCACTGTGCTCTCACTGTGTTACAGTCACTGCTCTATAATCCTCACTGTCTCACTGTGCTCTCACTCTGTGTTACAGTCACCACTCTATAATCCTCACTGTCTCACTGTGCTCTCACTCTGTGTTACAGTCACCGCTCTATAATCCTCACTGTCTCACTGTGCTCTCACTGTGTGTTACAGTCACCACTCTATAATCCTCATTGTCTCACTGTGCTCTCACTGTGTGTTACAGTCACCGCTCTATAATCCTCATTGTCTCACTGTGCTCTCACTGTGTTACAGTCACTGCTCTATAATCCTCATTGTCTCACTGTGCTCTCACTGTGTGTTACAGTCACTGCTCTATAATCCTCATTGTCTCACTGTGCTCTCACTGTGTTACAGTCACCGCTCTATAATCCTCACTGTCTCACTGTGCTCTCACTGTATGTTACAGTCACCGCTCTATAATCCTCATTGTCTCACTGTGCTCTCACTGTGTTACAGTCACTGCTCTATAATCCTCATTGTCTCACTGTGCTCTCACTGTGTGTTACAGTCACCGCTCTATAATCCTCACTGTCTCACTGTGCTCTCACTGTGTGTTACAGTCACCGCTCTATAATCCTCATTGTCTCACTGTGCTCTCGCTCTGTGTTACAGTCACCACTCTATAATCCTCACTGTCTCACTGTGCTCTCAATGTGTGTTACAGTCACCGCTCTATAATCCTCATTGTCTCACTGTGCTCTCACAGTGTGTTACAGTCACCACTCTATAATCCTCACTGTCTCACTGTGCTCTCACTGTGTTACAGTCACCGCTCTATAATCCTCATTGTCTCACTGTGCTCTCACAGTGTGTTACAGTCACTGCTCTATAATCCTCACTGCCTCACTGTGCTCTCACTGTGTTACAGTCACTGCTCTATAATCCTCATTGTCTCACTGTGCTCTCACTGTGTGTTAGTCACTGCTCTATAATCCTCATTGTCTCACTGTGCTCTCACTGTGTGTTACAGTCACTGCTCTATAATCCTCATTGTCTCACTGTGCTCTCACTGTGTGTTACAGTCACCGCTCTATAATCCTCATTGTCTCACTGTGCTCTCACTGTGTGTTACAGTCACTGCTCTATAATCCTCATTGTCTCACTGTGCTCTCACTGTGTGTTACAGTCACTGCTCTATAATCCTCATTTTCTCACTGTGCTCTCACTGTGTGTTACAGTCACCGCTCTATAATCCTCATTGTCTCACTGTGCTCTCACTGTGTGTTACAGTCACCGCTCTATAATCCTCATTGTCTCACTGTGCTCTCACTGTGTGTTACAGTCACCGCTCTATAATCCTCATTGTCTCACTGTGCTCTCACTCTGTGTTACAGTCACCACTCTATAATCCTCACTGTCTCACTGTGCTCTCACTGTGTTACAGTCACCGCTCTATAATCCTCATTGTCTCACTGTGCTCTCACTGTGTGTTACAGTCACTGCTCTATAATCCTCATTGTCTCACTGTGCTCTCACTGTGTGTTACAGTCACTGCTCTATAATCCTCACTGTCTCACTGTGCTCTCATTGTGTGTTACAGTCACCGCTCTATAATCCTCATTGTCTCACTGTGCTCTCACTCTGTGTTACAGTCACCACTCTATAATCCTCACTGTCTCACTGTGCTCTCACTGTGTTACAGTCACCGCACTATAATCCCCATTGTCTCACTGTGCTCTCACTGTGTGTTACAGTCACCGCTCTATAATCCTCATTGTCTCACTGTGCTCTCACTCTGTGTTACAGTCACAACTCTATAATCCTCACTGTCTCACTGTGCTCTCATTGTGTGTTACAGTCACCGCTCTATAATCCTCATTGTCTCACTGTGCTCTCACTCTGTGTTACAGTCACCACTCTATATTCCTCACTGTCTCACTGTGCTCTCACTGTGTTACAGTCACCGCTCTATAATCCTCATTGTCTCACTGTGCTCTCACTGTGTGTTACAGTCACTGCTCTATAATCCTCATTGTCTCACTGTGCTCTCACTGTGTGTTACAGTCACTGCTCTATGATCCTCATTGTCTCACTGTGCTCTCACTGTGTGTTACAGTCACCGCTCTATAATCCTCACTGTCTCACTGTGCTCTCACTGTGTGTTACAGTCACCACTCTATAATCCTCACTGTCTCACTGTGCTCTCATTGTGTGTTACAGTCACCGCTCTATAATCCTCATTGTCTCACTGTGCTCTCACTCTGTGTTACAGTCACCACTCTATAATCCTCACTGTCTCACTGTGCTCTCACTGTGTTACAGTCACCGCTCTATAATCCTCATTGTCTCACTGTGCTCTCACAGTGTGTTACAGTCACTGCTCTATAATCCTCACTGTCTCACTGTGCTCTCACTGTGTTACAGTCACTGCTCTATAATCCTCATTGTCTCACTGTGCTCTCACTGTGTGTTACAGTCACTGCTCTATAATCCTCATTGTCTCACTATGCTCTCACTGTGTGTTACAGTCACTGCTCTATAATCCTCATTGTCTCACTGTGCTCTCACTGTGTGTTACAGTCACTGCTCTATAATCCTCATTGTCTCACTGTGCTCTCACTGTGTGTTACAGTCACTGCTCTATAATCCTCATTGTCTCACTGTGCTCTCACTGTGTGTTACAGTCACTGCTCTATAATCCTCATTTTCTCACTGTGCTCTCACTGTGTGTTACAGTCACCGCTCTATAATCCTCATTGTCTCACTGTGCTCTCACTGTGTGTTACAGTCACCGCTCTATAATCCTCATTGTCTCACTGTGCTCTCACTGTGTGTTACAGTCACCGCTCTATAATCCTCATTGTCTCACTGTGCTCTCACTCTGTGTTACAGTCACCACTCTATAATCCTCACTGTCTCACTGTGCTCTCACTGTGTTACAGTCACCGCTCTATAATCCTCATTGTCTCACTGTGCTCTCACTGTGTGTTACAGTCACTGCTCTATAATCCTCATTGTCTCACTGTGCTCTCACTGTGTGTTACAGTCACTGCTCTATAATCCTCACTGTCTCACTGTGCTCTCATTGTGTGTTACAGTCACCGCTCTATAATCCTCATTGTCTCACTGTGCTCTCACTCTGTGTTACAGTCACCACTCTATAATCCTCACTGTCTCACTGTGCTCTCACTGTGTTACAGTCACCGCACTATAATCCCCATTGTCTCACTGTGCTCTCACTGTGTGTTACAGTCACCGCTCTATAATCCTCATTGTCTCACTGTGCTCTCACTCTGTGTTACAGTCACAACTCTATAATCCTCACTGTCTCACTGTGCTCTCATTGTGTGTTACAGTCACCGCTCTATAATCCTCATTGTCTCACTGTGCTCTCACTCTGTGTTACAGTCACCACTCTATATTCCTCACTGTCTCACTGTGCTCTCACTGTGTTACAGTCACCGCTCTATAATCCTCATTGTCTCACTGTGCTCTCACTGTGTGTTACAGTCACTGCTCTATAATCCTCATTGTCTCACTGTGCTCTCACTGTGTGTTACAGTCACTGCTCTATGATCCTCATTGTCTCACTGTGCTCTCACTGTGTGTTACAGTCACCGCTCTATAATCCTCACTGTCTCACTGTGCTCTCACTGTGTGTTACAGTCACCACTCTATAATCCTCACTGTCTCACTGTGCTCTCATTGTGTGTTACAGTCACCGCTCTATAATCCTCATTGTCTCACTGTGCTCTCACTCTGTGTTACAGTCACCACTCTATAATCCTCACTGTCTCACTGTGCTCTCACTGTGTTACAGTCACCGCTCTATAATCCTCATTGTCTCACTGTGCTCTCACAGTGTGTTACAGTCACTGCTCTATAATCCTCACTGTCTCACTGTGCTCTCACTGTGTTACAGTCACTGCTCTATAATCCTCATTGTCTCACTGTGCTCTCACTGTGTGTTACAGTCACTGCTCTATAATCCTCATTGTCTCACTATGCTCTCACTGTGTGTTACAGTCACTGCTCTATAATCCTCATTGTCTCACTGTGCTCTCACTGTGTGTTACAGTCACTGCTCTATAATCCTCATTGTCTCACTGTGCTCTCACTGTGTGTTACAGTCACTGCTCTATAATCCTCATTGTCTCACTGTGCTCTCACTGTGTGTTACAGTCACTGCTCTATAATCCTCATTGTCTCACTGTGCTCTCACTGTGTGTTACAGTCACCGCTCTATAATCCTCATTGTCTCACTGTGCTCTCACTGTGTGTTACATTCACCGCTCTATAATCCTCATTGTCTCACTGTGCTCTCACTGTGTGTTACAGTCACCGCTCGATAATCCTCATTGTCTCACTGTGCTCTCACTCTGTGTTACAGTCACCACTCTATAATCCTCACTGTCTCACTGTGCTCTCACTGTGTTACAGTCACCGCTCTATAATCCTCATTGTCTCACTGTGCTCTCACTGTGTGTTACAGTCACTGCTCTATAATCCTCATTGTCTCACTGTGCTCTCACTGTGTTACAGTCACTGCTCTATAATCCTCACTGTCTCACTGTGCTCTCACTGTGTGTTACAGTCACTGCTCTATAATCCTCATTGTCTCACTGTGCTCTCACTGTGTGTTACAGTCACCGCTCTATAATCCTCACTGTCTCACTGTGCTCTCACTGTGTGTTACAGTCACCGCTCTATAATCCTCATTGTCTCACTGTGCTCTCGCTCTGTGTTACAGTCACCACTCTATAATCCTCACTGTCTCACTGTGCTCTCATTGTGTGTTACAGTCACCGCTCTATAATCCTCATTGTCTCACTGTGCTCTCACTCTGTGTTACAGTCACCACTCTATAATCCTCACTGTCTCACTGTGCTCTCACTGTGTTACAGTCACCGCTCTATAATCCTCATTGTCTCACTGTGCTCTCACAGTGTGTTACAGTCACTGCTCTATAATCCTCACTGCCTCACTGTGCTCTCACTGTGTTACAGTCACTGCTCTATAATCCTCATTGTCTCACTGTGCTCTCACTGTGTGTTAGTCACTGCTCTATAATCCTCATTGTCTCACTGTGCTCTCACTGTGTGTTACAGTCACTGCTCTATAATCCTCATTGTCTCACTGTGCTCTCACTGTGTGTTACAGTCACCGCTCTATAATCCTCATTGTCTCACTGTGCTCTCACTGTGTGTTACAGTCACTGCTCTATAATCCTCATTGTCTCACTGTGCTCTCACTGTGTGTTACAGTCACTGCTCTATAATCCTCATTGTCTCACTGTGCTGTCACTGTGTGTTACAGTCACCGCTCTATAATCCTCATTGTCTCACTGTGCTCTCACTGTGTGTTACAGTCACCGCTCTATAATCCTCATTGTCTCACTGTGCTCTCACTGTTTGTTACAGTCACCGCTCTATAATCCTCATTGTCTCACTGTGCTCTCACTCTGTGTTACAGTCACCACTCTATAATCCTCACTGTCTCACTGTGCTCTCATTGTGTGTTACAGTCACCGCTCTATAATCCTCATTGTCTCACTGTGCTCTCACTGTGTGTTACACTCACCGCTCTATAATCCTCACTGTCTCACTGTGCTCTCAGTGTGTTACAGTCACCGGTCTATAATCCTCACTGTCTCACTGTGCTCTCACTCTGTGTTACAGTTACCGCCCTATAATCCTCACTGTCTCACTGTGCTCTCACTGTGTTACAGTCACCGGTCTATAATCCTCACTGTCTCACTGTGCTCTCAGTGTGTTACAGTCACCGCTCTATAATCCTCACTGTCTCACTGTGCTCTCACTGTGTGTTACACTCACTGCTCTATAACCCTCATTGTCTCACTGTGCTCTCACTGTGTGTTACAGTCACCGCTCTATAATCCTCATAGTCTCACTGTGCTCTCACTGTGTTACAGTCACTGCTCTATAATCCTCACTGTCTCACTGTGCTCTCACTCTGTGTTACAGTCACCACTCTATAATCCTCACTGTCTCACTGTGCTCTCACTCTGTGTTACAGTCACCGCTCTATAATCCTCACTGTCTCACTGTGCTCTCACTGTGTGTTACAGTCACCACTCTATAATCCTCATTGTCTCACTGTGCTCTCACTGTGTGTTACAGTCACCGCTCTATAATCCTCATTGTCTCACTGTGCTCTCACTGTGTTACAGTCACAACTCTATAATCCTCACTGTCTCACTGTGCTCTCATTGTGTGTTACAGTCACCGCTCTATAATCCTCATTGTCTCACTGTGCTTTCACTCTGTGTTACAGTCACTGCTCTATAATCCTCACTGTCTCACTGTGCTCTCACTGTGTGTTACAGTCACTGCTCTATAATCCTCATTGTCTCACTGTGCTCTCGCTCTGTGTTACAGTCACCACTCTATAATCCTCACTGTCTCACTGTGCTCTCATTGTGTGTTACAGTCACCGCTCTATAATCCTCATTGTCTCACTGTGCTCTCACTCTGTGTTACAGTCACCACTCTATAATCCTCACTGTCTCACTGTGCTCTCACTGTGTTACAGTCACCGCTCTATAATCCTCATTGTCTCACTGTGCTCTCACAGTGTGTTACAGTCACTGCTCTATAATCCTCACTGTCTCACTGTGCTCTCACTGTGTTACAGTCACTGCTCTATAATCCTCATTGTCTCACTGTGCTCTCACTGTGTGTTAGTCACTGCTCTATAATCCTCATTGTCTCACTGTGCTCTCACTGTGTGTTACAGTCACAGCTCTATAATCCTCATTGTCTCACTGTGCTCTCACTGTGTGTTACAGTCACCGCTCTATAATCCTCATTGTCTCACTGTGCTCTCACTGTGTGTTACAGTCACTGCTCTATAATCCTCATTGTCTCACTGTGCTCTCACTGTGTGTTACAGTCACTGCTCTATAATCCTCATTGTCTCACTGTGCTCTCACTGTGTGTTACAGTCACCGCACTATAATCCTCATTGTCTCACTGTGCTCTCACTGTGTGTTACAGTCACCGCTCTATAATCCTCATTGTCTCACTGTGCTCTCACTGTTTGTTACAGTCACCGCTCTATAATCCTCATTGTCTCACTGTGCTCTCACTCTGTGTTACAGTCACCACTCTATAATCCTCACTGTCTCACTGTGCTCTCACTGTGTTACAGTCACCGCTCTATAATCCTCATTGTCTCACTGTGCTCTCACTGTGTGTTACAGTCACTGCTCTATAATCCTCATTGTCTCACTGTGCTCTCACTGTGTGTTACAGTCACTGCTCTATAATCCTCACTGTCTCACTGTGCTCTCATTGTGTGTTACAGTCACCGCTCTATAATCCTCATTGTCTCACTGTGCTCTCACTCTGTGTTACAGTCACCACTCTATACTCCTCACTGTCTCACTGTGCTCTCACTGTGTTACAGTCACCGCACTATAATCCTCATTGTCTCACTGTGCTCTCACTGTGTGTTACAGTCACCGCTCTATAATCCTCATTGTCTCACTGTGCTCTCACTCTGTGTTACAGTCACAACTCTATAATCCTCACTGTCTCACTGTGCTCTCATTGTGTGTTACAGTCACCGCTCTATAATCCTCATTGTCTCACTGTGCTCTCACTCTGTGTTACAGTCACCACTCTATAATCCTCACTGTCTCACTGTGCTCTCACTGTGTTACAGTCACCGCTCTATAATCCTCATTGTCTCACTGTGCTCTCACTGTGTGTTACAGTCACTGCTCTATAATCCTCATTGTCTCACTGTGCTCTCACTGTGTTACAGTCACTGCTCTATAATCCTCATTGTCTCACTGTGCTCTCACTGTGTGTTACAGTCACTGCTCTATAATCCTCATTGTCTCACTGTGCTCTCACTGTGTTACAGTCACCGCTCTATAATCCTCACTGTCTCACTGTGCTCTCACTGTGTGTTACAGTCACCGCTCTATAATCCTCATTGTCTCACTGTGCTCTCACTGTGTTACAGTCACTGCTCTATAATCCTCATTGTCTCACTGTGCTCTCACTGTGTGTTACAGTCACCGCTCTATAATCCTCACTGTCTCACTGTGCTCTCACTGTGTGTTACAGTCACCGCTCTATAATCCTCATTGTCTCACTGTGCTCTCGCTCTGTGTTACAGTCACCACTCTATAATCCTCACTGTCTCACTGTGCTCTCATTGTGTGTTACAGTCACCGCTCTATAATCCTCATTGTCTCACTGTGCTCTCACAGTGTGTTACAGTCACCACTCTATAATCCTCACTGTCTCACTGTGCTCTCACTGTGTTACAGTCACCGCTCTATAATCCTCATTGTCTCACTGTGCTCTCACAGTGTGCTACAGTCACTGCTCTGTAATCCTCACTGCCTCACTGTGCTCTCACTGTGTTACAGTCACTGCTCTATAATCCTCATTGTCTCACTGTGCTCTCACTGTGTGTTAGTCACTGCTCTATAATCCTCATTGTCTCACTGTGCTCTCACTGTGTGTTACAGTCACTGCTCTATAATCCTCATTGTCTCACTGTGCTCTCACTGTGTGTTACAGTCACCGCTCTATAATCCTCATTGTCTCACTGTGCTCTCACTGTGTGTTACAGTCACTGCTCTATAATCCTCATTGTCTCACTGTGCTCTCACTGTGTGTTACAGTCACTGCTCTATAATCCTCATTGTCTCACTGTGCTCTCACTGTGTGTTACAGTCACCGCTCTATAATCCTCATTGTCTCACTGTGCTCTCACTGTGTGTTACAGTCACCGCTCTATAATCCTCATTGTCTCACTGTGCTCTCACTGTTTGTTACAGTCACCGCTCTATAATCCTCATTGTCTCACTGTGCTCTCACTCTGTGTTACAGTCACCACTCTATAATCCTCACTGTCTCACTGTGCTCTCACTGTGTTACAGTCACCGCTCTATAATCCTCATTGTCTCACTGTGCTCTCACTGTGTGTTACAGTCACTGCTCTATAATCCTCATTGTCTCACTGTGCTCTCACTGTGTGTTACAGTCACTGCTCTATAATCCTCACTGTCTCACTGTGCTCTCATTGTGTGTTACAGTCACCGCTCTATAATCCTCATTGTCTCACTGTGCTCTCACTCTGTGTTACAGTCACCACTCTATACTCCTCACTGTCTCACTGTGCTCTCACTGTGTTACAGTCACCGCACTATAATCCTCATTGTCTCACTGTGCTCTCACTGTGTGTTACAGTCACCGCTCTATAATCCTCATTGTCTCACTGTGCTCTCACTCTGTGTTACAGTCACAACTCTATAATCCTCACTATCTCACTGTGCTCTCATTGTGTGTTACAGTCACCGCTCTATAATCCTCATTGTCTCACTGTGCTCTCACTCTGTGTTACAGTCACCACTCTATAATCCTCACTGTCTAACTGTGCTCTCACTGTGTTACAGTCACCGCTCTATAATCCTCATTGTCTCACTGTGCTCTCACTGTGTGTTACAGTCACTGCTCTATAATCCTCATTGTCTCACTGTGCTCCCACTGTGTGTTACAGTCACTGCTCTATGATCCTCATTGTCTCACTGTGCTCTCACTGTGTGTTACAGTCTCCGCTCTATAATCCTCACTGTCTCACTGTGCTCCCACTGTGTGTTACAGTCACCACTCTATAATCCTCACTGTCTCACTGTGCTCTCATTGTGTGTTACAGTCACCGCTCTATAATCCTCATTGTCTCACTGTGCTCTCACTGTGTGTTACACTCACCGCTCTATAATCCTCACTGTCTCACTGTGCTCTCAGTGTGTTACAGTCACCGGTCTATAATCCTCACTGTCTCACTGTGCTCTCACTCTGTGTTACAGTTCCCGCTCTATAATCCTCACTGTCTCACTGTGCTCTCACTGTGTTACAGTCACCGGTCTATAATCCTCACTGTCTCACTGTGCTCTCACTGTGTTACAGTCACCGCTCTATAATCCTCACTGTCTCACTGTGCTCTCACTGTGTGTTACACTCACTGCTCTATAACCCTCATTGTCTCACTGTGCTCTCACTGTGTGTTACAGTCACCGCTCTATAATCCTCATAGTCTCACTGTGCTCTCACTGTGTTACAGTCACTGCTCTATAATCCTCACTGTCTCACTGTGCTCTCACTCTGTGTTACAGTCACCACTCTATAATCCTCACTGTCTCACTGTGCTCTCACTCTGTGTTACAGTCACCGCTCTATAATCCTCACTGTCTCACTGTGCTCTCACTGTGTGTTACAGTCACCACTCTATAATCCTCATTGTCTCACTGTGCTCTCACTGTGTGTTACAGTCACCGCTCTATAATCCTCATTGTCTCACTGTGCTCTCACTGTGTTACAGTCACTGCTCTATAATCCTCATTGTCTCACTGTGCTCTCACTGTGTGTTACAGTCACTGCTCTATAATCCTCATTGTCTCACTGTGCTCTCACTGTGTTACAGTCACCGCTCTATAATCCTCACTGTCTCACTGTGCTCTCACTGTGTGTTACAGTCACCGCTCTATAATCCTCATTGTCTCACTGTGCTCTCACTGTGTTACAGTCACTGCTCTATAATCCTCATTGTCTCACTGTGCTCTCACTGTGTGTTACAGTCACCGCTCTATAATCCTCACTGTCTCACTGTGCTCTCACTGTGTGTTACAGTCACCGCTCTATAATCCTCATTGTCTCACTGTGCTCTCGCTCTGTGTTACAGTCACCACTCTATAATCCTCACTGTCTCACTGTGCTCTCATTGTGTGTTACAGTCACCGCTCTATAATCCTCATTGTCGCACTGTGCTCTCACAGTGTGTTACAGTCACCACTCTATAATCCTCACTGTCTCACTGTGCTCTCACTGTGTTACAGTCACCGCTCTATAATCCTCATTGTCTCACTGTGCTCTCACAGTGTGTTACAGTCACTGCTCTATAATCCTCACTGCCTCACTGTGCTCTCACTGTGTTACAGTCACTGCTCTATAATCCTCATTGTCTCACTGTGCTCTCACTGTGTGTTAGTCACTGCTCTATAATCCTCATTGTCTCACTGTGCTCTCACTGTGTGTTACAGTCACTGCTCTATAATCCTCATTGTCTCACTGTGCTCTCACTGTGTGTTACAGTCACCGCTCTATAATCCTCATTGTCTCACTGTGCTCTCATTGTGTGTTACAGTCACTGCTCTATAATCCTCATTGTCTCACTGTGCTCTCACTGTGTGTTACAGTCACTGCTCTATAATCCTCATTGTCTCACTGTGCTCTCACTGTGTGTTACAGTCACCGCTCTATAATCCTCATTGTCTCACTGTGCTCTCACTGTGTGTTACAGTCACCGCTCTATAATCCTCATTGTCTCACTGTGCTCTCACTGTGTGTTACAGTCACCGCTCTATAATCCTCATTGTCTCACTGTGCTCTCACTCTGTGTTACAGTCACCACTCTATAATCCTCCCTGTCTCACTGTGCTCTCACTGTGTTACAGTCACCGCTCTATAATCCTCATTGTCTCACTGTGCTCTCACTGTGTGTTACAGTCACTGCTCTATAATCCTCATTGTCTCACTGTGCTCTCACTTTGTGTTACAGTCACTGCTCTATAATCCTCATTGTCTCACTGTGCTCTCACTGTGTGTTACAGTCACTGCTCTATAATCCTCATTGTCTCACTGTGCTCTCACTGTGTGTTACAGTCACCGCTCTATAATCCTCATTGTCTCACTGTGCTCTCACTGTGTGTTACAGTCACCGCTCTATAATCCTCATTGTCTCACTGTGCTCTCACTGTTTGTTACAGTCACCGCTCTATAATCCTCATTGTCTCACTGTGCTCTCACTCTGTGTTACAGTCACCACTCTATAATCCTCACTGTCTCACTGTGCTCTCACTGTGTTACAGTCACCGCTCTATAATCCTCATTGTCTCACTGTGCTCTCACTGTGTGTTACAGTCACTGCTCTATAATCCTCATTGTCTCACTGTGCTCTCACTGTGTGTTACAGTCACTGCTCTATAATCCTCACTGTCTCACTGTGCTCTCATTGTGTGTTACAGTCACCGCTCTATAATCCTCATTGTCTCACTGTGCTCTCACTCTGTGTTACAGTCACCACTCTATACTCCTCACTGTCTCACTGTGCTCTCACTGTGTTACAGTCACCGCACTATAATCCTCATTGTCTCACTGTGCTCTCACTGTGTGTTACAGTCACCGCTCTATAATCCTCATTGTCTCACTGTGCTCTCACTCTGTGTTACAGTCACAACTCTATAATCCTCACTGTCTCACTGTGCTCTCATTGTGTGTTACAGTCACCGCTCTATAATCCTCATTGTCTCACTGTGCTCTCACTCTGTGTTACAGTCACCACTCTATAATCCTCACTGTCTCACTGTGCTCTCACTGTGTTACAGTCACCGCTCTATAATCCTCATTGTCTCACTGTGCTCTCACTGTGTGTTACAGTCACTGCTCTATAATCCTCATTGTCTCACTGTGCTCTCACTGTGTTACAGTCACTGCTCTATAATCCTCATTGTCTCACTGTGCTCTCACTGTGTGTTACAGTCACTGCTCTATAATCCTCATTGTCTCACTGTGCTCTCACTGTGTTACAGTCACCGCTCTATAATCCTCACTGTCTCACTGTGCTCTCACTGTGTGTTACAGTCACCGCTCTATAATCCTCATTGTCTCACTGTGCTCTCACTGTGTTACAGTCACTGCTCTATAATCCTCATTGTCTCACTGTGCTCTCACTGTGTGTTACAGTCACCGCTCTATAATCCTCACTGTCTCACTGTGCTCTCACTGTGTGTTACAGTCACCGCTCTATAATCCTCATTGTCTCACTGTGCTCTCGCTCTGTGTTACAGTCACCACTCTATAATCCTCACTGTCTCACTGTGCTCTCATTGTGTGTTACAGTCACCGCTCTATAATCCTCATTGTCTCACTGTGCTCTCACAGTGTGTTACAGTCACCACTCTATAATCCTCACTGTCTCACTGTGCTCTCACTGTGTTACAGTCACCGCTCTATAATCCTCATTGTCTCACTGTGCTCTCACAGTGTGCTACAGTCACTGCTCTGTAATCCTCACTGCCTCACTGTGCTCTCACTGTGTTACAGTCACTGCTCTATAATCCTCATTGTCTCACTGTGCTCTCACTGTGTGTTAGTCACTGCTCTATAATCCTCATTGTCTCACTGTGCTCTCACTGTGTGTTACAGTCACTGCTCTATAATCCTCATTGTCTCACTGTGCTCTCACTGTGTGTTACAGTCACCGCTCTATAATCCTCATTGTCTCACTGTGCTCTCACTGTGTGTTACAGTCACTGCTCTATAATCCTCATTGTCTCACTGTGCTCTCACTGTGTGTTACAGTCACTGCTCTATAATCCTCATTGTCTCACTGTGCTCTCACTGTGTGTTACAGTCACCGCTCTATAATCCTCATTGTCTCACTGTGCTCTCACTGTGTGTTACAGTCACCGCTCTATAATCCTCATTGTCTCACTGTGCTCTCACTGTTTGTTACAGTCACCGCTCTATAATCCTCATTGTCTCACTGTGCTCTCACTCTGTGTTACAGTCACCACTCTATAATCCTCACTGTCTCACTGTGCTCTCACTGTGTTACAGTCACCGCTCTATAATCCTCATTGTCTCACTGTGCTCTCACTGTGTGTTACAGTCACTGCTCTATAATCCTCATTGTCTCACTGTGCTCTCACTGTGCTCTCACTGTGTGTTACAGTCACTGCTCTATAATCCTCACTGTCTCACTGTGCTCTCATTGTGTGTTACAGTCACCGCTCTATAATCCTCATTGTCTCACTGTGCTCTCACTCTGTGTTACAGTCACCACTCTATACTCCTCACTGTCTCACTGTGCTCTCACTGTGTTACAGTCACCGCACTATAATCCTCATTGTCTCACTGTGCTCTCACTGTGTGTTACAGTCACCGCTCTATAATCCTCATTGTCTCACTGTGCTCTCACTCTGTGTTACAGTCACAACTCTATAATCCTCACTATCTCACTGTGCTCTCATTGTGTGTTACAGTCACCGCTCTATAATCCTCATTGTCTCACTGTGCTCTCACTCTGTGTTACAGTCACCACTCTATAATCCTCACTGTCTAACTGTGCTCTCACTGTGTTACAGTCACCGCTCTATAATCCTCATTGTCTCACTGTGCTCTCACTGTGTGTTACAGTCACTGCTCTATAATCCTCATTGTCTCACTGTGCTCCCACTGTGTGTTACAGTCACTGCTCTATGATCCTCATTGTCTCACTGTGCTCTCACTGTGTGTTACAGTCTCCGCTCTATAATCCTCACTGTCTCACTGTGCTCCCACTGTGTGTTACAGTCACCACTCTATAATCCTCACTGTCTCACTGTGCTCTCATTGTGTGTTACAGTCACCGCTCTATAATCCTCATTGTCTCACTGTGCTCTCACTGTGTGTTACACTCACCGCTCTATAATCCTCACTGTCTCACTGTGCTCTCAGTGTGTTACAGTCACCGGTCTATAATCCTCACTGTCTCACTGTGCTCTCACTCTGTGTTACAGTTCCCGCTCTATAATCCTCACTGTCTCACTGTGCTCTCACTGTGTTACAGTCACCGGTCTATAATCCTCACTGTCTCACTGTGCTCTCACTGTGTTACAGTCACCGCTCTATAATCCTCACTGTCTCACTGTGCTCTCACTGTGTGTTACACTCACTGCTCTATAACCCTCATTGTCTCACTGTGCTCTCACTGTGTGTTACAGTCACCGCTCTATAATCCTCATAGTCTCACTGTGCTCTCACTGTGTTACAGTCACTGCTCTATAATCCTCACTGTCTCACTGTGCTCTCACTCTGTGTTACAGTCACCACTCTATAATCCTCACTGTCTCACTGTGCTCTCACTCTGTGTTACAGTCACCGCTCTATAATCCTCACTGTCTCACTGTGCTCTCACTGTGTGTTACAGTCACCACTCTATAATCCTCATTGTCTCACTGTGCTCTCACTGTGTGTTACAGTCACCGCTCTATAATCCTCATTGTCTCACTGTGCTCTCACTGTGTTACAGTCACTGCTCTATAATCCTCATTGTCTCACTGTGCTCTCACTGTGTGTTACAGTCACTGCTCTATAATCCTCATTGTCTCACTGTGCTCTCACTGTGTTACAGTCACCGCTCTATAATCCTCACTGTCTCACTGTGCTCTCACTGTGTGTTACAGTCACCGCTCTATAATCCTCATTGTCTCACTGTGCTCTCACTGTGTTACAGTCACTGCTCTATAATCCTCATTGTCTCACTGTGCTCTCACTGTGTGTTACAGTCACCGCTCTATAATCCTCACTGTCTCACTGTGCTCTCACTGTGTGTTACAGTCACCGCTCTATAATCCTCATTGTCTCACTGTGCTCTCGCTCTGTGTTACAGTCACCACTCTATAATCCTCACTGTCTCACTGTGCTCTCATTGTGTGTTACAGTCACCGCTCTATAATCCTCATTGTCGCACTGTGCTCTCACAGTGTGTTACAGTCACCACTCTATAATCCTCACTGTCTCACTGTGCTCTCACTGTGTTACAGTCACCGCTCTATAATCCTCATTGTCTCACTGTGCTCTCACAGTGTGTTACAGTCACTGCTCTATAATCCTCACTGCCTCACTGTGCTCTCACTGTGTTACAGTCACTGCTCTATAATCCTCATTGTCTCACTGTGCTCTCACTGTGTGTTAGTCACTGCTCTATAATCCTCATTGTCTCACTGTGCTCTCACTGTGTGTTACAGTCACTGCTCTATAATCCTCATTGTCTCACTGTGCTCTCACTGTGTGTTACAGTCACCGCTCTATAATCCTCATTGTCTCACTGTGCTCTCATTGTGTGTTACAGTCACTGCTCTATAATCCTCATTGTCTCACTGTGCTCTCACTGTGTGTTACAGTCACTGCTCTATAATCCTCATTGTCTCACTGTGCTCTCACTGTGTGTTACAGTCACCGCTCTATAATCCTCATTGTCTCACTGTGCTCTCACTGTGTGTTACAGTCACCGCTCTATAATCCTCATTGTCTCACTGTGCTCTCACTGTGTGTTACAGTCACCGCTCTATAATCCTCATTGTCTCACTGTGCTCTCACTCTGTGTTACAGTCACCACTCTATAATCCTCCCTGTCTCACTGTGCTCTCACTGTGTTACAGTCACCGCTCTATAATCCTCATTGTCTCACTGTGCTCTCACTGTGTGTTACAGTCACTGCTCTATAATCCTCATTGTCTCACTGTGCTCTCACTTTGTGTTACAGTCACTGCTCTATAATCCTCATTGTCTCACTGTGCTCTCACTGTGTGTTACAGTCACTGCTCTATAATCCTCATTGTCTCACTGTGCTCTCACTGTGTGTTACAGTCACCGCTCTATAATCCTCATTGTCTCACTGTGCTCTCACTGTGTGTTACAGTCACCGCTCTATAATCCTCATTGTCTCACTGTGCTCTCACTGTTTGTTACAGTCACCGCTCTATAATCCTCATTGTCTCACTGTGCTCTCACTCTGTGTTACAGTCACCACTCTATAATCCTCACTGTCTCACTGTGCTCTCACTGTGTTACAGTCACCGCTCTATAATCCTCATTGTCTCACTGTGCTCTCACTGTGTGTTACAGTCACTGCTCTATAATCCTCATTGTCTCACTGTGCTCTCACTGTGTGTTACAGTCACTGCTCTATAATCCTCACTGTCTCACTGTGCTCTCATTGTGTGTTACAGTCACCGCTCTATAATCCTCATTGTCTCACTGTGCTCTCACTCTGTGTTACAGTCACCACTCTATACTCCTCACTGTCTCACTGTGCTCTCACTGTGTTACAGTCACCGCACTATAATCCTCATTGTCTCACTGTGCTCTCACTGTGTGTTACAGTCACCGCTCTATAATCCTCATTGTCTCACTGTGCTCTCACTCTGTGTTACAGTCACAACTCTATAATCCTCACTGTCTCACTGTGCTCTCATTGTGTGTTACAGTCACCGCTCTATAATCCTCATTGTCTCACTGTGCTCTCACTCTGTGTTACAGTCACCACTCTATAATCCTCACTGTCTCACTGTGCTCTCACTGTGTTACAGTCACCGCTCTATAATCCTCATTGTCTCACTGTGCTCTCACTGTGTGTTACAGTCACTGCTCTATAATCCTCATTGTCTCACTGTGCTCTCACTGTGTTACAGTCACTGCTCTATAATCCTCATTGTCTCACTGTGCTCTCACTGTGTGTTACAGTCACTGCTCTATAATCCTCATTGTCTCACTGTGCTCTCACTGTGTTACAGTCACCGCTCTATAATCCTCACTGTCTCACTGTGCTCTCACTGTGTGTTACAGTCACCGCTCTATAATCCTCATTGTCTCACTGTGCTCTCACTGTGTTACAGTCACTGCTCTATAATCCTCATTGTCTCACTGTGCTCTCACTGTGTGTTACAGTCACCGCTCTATAATCCTCACTGTCTCACTGTGCTCTCACTGTGTGTTACAGTCACCGCTCTATAATCCTCATTGTCTCACTGTGCTCTCGCTCTGTGTTACAGTCACCACTCTATAATCCTCACTGTCTCACTGTGCTCTCATTGTGTGTTACAGTCACCGCTCTATAATCCTCATTGTCTCACTGTGCTCTCACAGTGTGTTACAGTCACCACTCTATAATCCTCACTGTCTCACTGTGCTCTCACTGTGTTACAGTCACCGCTCTATAATCCTCATTGTCTCACTGTGCTCTCACAGTGTGTTACAGTCACTGCTCTGTAATCCTCACTGCCTCACTGTGCTCTCACTGTGTTACAGTCACTGCTCTATAATCCTCATTGTCTCACTGTGCTCTCACTGTGTGTTAGTCACTGCTCTATAATCCTCATTGTCTCACTGTGCTCTCACTGTGTGTTACAGTCACTGCTCTATAATCCTCATTGTCTCACTGTGCTCTCACTGTGTGTTACAGTCACCGCTCTATAATCCTCATTGTCTCACTGTGCTCTCACTGTGTGTTACAGTCACTGCTCTATAATCCTCATTGTCTCACTGTGCTCTCACTGTGTGTTACAGTCACTGCTCTATAATCCTCATTGTCTCACTGTGCTCTCACTGTGTGTTACAGTCACCGCTCTATAATCCTCATTGTCTCACTGTGCTCTCACTGTGTGTTACAGTCACCGCTCTATAATCCTCATTGTCTCACTGTGCTCTCACTGTTTGTTACAGTCACCGCTCTATAATCCTCATTGTCTCACTGTGCTCTCACTCTGTGTTACAGTCACCACTCTATAATCCTCACTGTCTCACTGTGCTCTCACTGTGTTACAGTCACCGCTCTATAATCCTCATTGTCTCACTGTGCTCTCACTGTGTGTTACAGTCACTGCTCTATAATCCTCATTGTCTCACTGTGCTCTCACTGTGTGTTACAGTCACTGCTCTATAATCCTCACTGTCTCACTGTGCTCTCATTGTGTGTTACAGTCACCGCTCTATAATCCTCATTGTCTCACTGTGCTCTCACTCTGTGTTACAGTCACCACTCTATACTCCTCACTGTCTCACTGTGCTCTCACTGTGTTACAGTCACCGCACTATAATCCTCATTGTCTCACTGTGCTCTCACTGTGTGTTACAGTCACCGCTCTATAATCCTCATTGTCTCACTGTGCTCTCACTCTGTGTTACAGTCACAACTCTATAATCCTCACTATCTCACTGTGCTCTCATTGTGTGTTACAGTCACCGCTCTATAATCCTCATTGTCTCACTGTGCTCTCACTCTGTGTTACAGTCACCACTCTATAATCCTCACTGTCTAACTGTGCTCTCACTGTGTTACAGTCACCGCTCTATAATCCTCATTGTCTCACTGTGCTCTCACTGTGTGTTACAGTCACTGCTCTATAATCCTCATTGTCTCACTGTGCTCCCACTGTGTGTTACAGTCACTGCTCTATGATCCTCATTGTCTCACTGTGCTCTCACTGTGTGTTACAGTCTCCGCTCTATAATCCTCACTGTCTCACTGTGCTCCCACTGTGTGTTACAGTCACCACTCTATAATCCTCACTGTCTCACTGTGCTCTCATTGTGTGTTACAGTCACCGCTCTATAATCCTCATTGTCTCACTGTGCTCTCACTGTGTGTTACACTCACCGCTCTATAATCCTCACTGTCTCACTGTGCTCTCAGTGTGTTACAGTCACCGGTCTATAATCCTCACTGTCTCACTGTGCTCTCACTCTGTGTTACAGTTACCGCTCTATAATCCTCACTGTCTCACTGTGCTCTCACTGTGTTACAGTCACCGGTCTATAATCCTCACTGTCTCACTGTGCTCTCACTGTGTTACAGTCACCGCTCTATAATCCTCACTGTCTCACTGTGCTCTCACTGTGTGTTACACTCACTGCTCTATAACCCTCATTGTCTCACTGTGCTCTCACTGTGTGTTACAGTCACCGCTCTATAATCCTCATAGTCTCACTGTGCTCTCACTGTGTTACAGTCACTGCTCTATAATCCTCACTGTCTCACTGTGCTCTCACTCTGTGTTACAGTCACCACTCTATAATCCTCACTGTCTCACTGTGCTCTCACTCTGTGTTACAGTCACCGCTCTATAATCCTCACTGTCTCACTGTGCTCTCACTGTGTGTTACAGTCACCACTCTATAATCCTCATTGTCTCACTGTGCTCTCACTGTGTGTTACAGTCACCGCTCTATAATCCTCATTGTCTCACTGTGCTCTCACTGTGTTACAGTCACTGCTCTATAATCCTCATTGTCTCACTGTGCTCTCACTGTGTGTTACAGTCACTGCTCTATAATCCTCATTGTCTCACTGTGCTCTCACTGTGTTACAGTCACCGCTCTATAATCCTCACTGTCTCACTGTGCTCTCACTGTGTGTTACAGTCACCGCTCTATAATCCTCATTGTCTCACTGTGCTCTCACTGTGTTACAGTCACTGCTCTATAATCCTCATTGTCTCACTGTGCTCTCACTGTGTGTTACAGTCACCGCTCTATAATCCTCACTGTCTCACTGTGCTCTCACTGTGTGTTACAGTCACCGCTCTATAATCCTCATTGTCTCACTGTGCTCTCGCTCTGTGTTACAGTCACCACTCTATAATCCTCACTGTCTCACTGTGCTCTCATTGTGTGTTACAGTCACCGCTCTATAATCCTCATTGTCGCACTGTGCTCTCACAGTGTGTTACAGTCACCACTCTATAATCCTCACTGTCTCACTGTGCTCTCACTGTGTTACAGTCACCGCTCTATAATCCTCATTGTCTCACTGTGCTCTCACAGTGTGTTACAGTCACTGCTCTATAATCCTCACTGCCTCACTGTGCTCTCACTGTGTTACAGTCACTGCTCTATAATCCTCATTGTCTCACTGTGCTCTCACTGTGTGTTAGTCACTGCTCTATAATCCTCATTGTCTCACTGTGCTCTCACTGTGTGTTACAGTCACTGCTCTATAATCCTCATTGTCTCACTGTGCTCTCACTGTGTGTTACAGTCACCGCTCTATAATCCTCATTGTCTCACTGTGCTCTCATTGTGTGTTACAGTCACTGCTCTATAATCCTCATTGTCTCACTGTGCTCTCACTGTGTGTTACAGTCACTGCTCTATAATCCTCATTGTCTCACTGTGCTCTCACTGTGTGTTACAGTCACCGCTCTATAATCCTCATTGTCTCACTGTGCTCTCACTGTGTGTTACAGTCACCGCTCTATAATCCTCATTGTCTCACTGTGCTCTCACTGTGTGTTACAGTCACCGCTCTATAATCCTCATTGTCTCACTGTGCTCTCACTCTGTGTTACAGTCACCACTCTATAATCCTCCCTGTCTCACTGTGCTCTCACTGTGTTACAGTCACCGCTCTATAATCCTCATTGTCTCACTGTGCTCTCACTGTGTGTTACAGTCACTGCTCTATAATCCTCATTGTCTCACTGTGCTCTCACTTTGTGTTACAGTCACTGCTCTATAATCCTCACTGTCTCACTGTGCTCTCATTGTGTGTTACAGTCACCGCTCTATAATCCTCATTGTCTCACTGTGCTCTCACTCTGTGTTACAGTCACCACTCTATAATCCTCACTGTCTCACTGTGCTCTCACTGTGTTACAGTCACCGCACTATAATCCCCATTGTCTCACTGTGCTCTCACTGTGTGTTACAGTCACCGCTCTATAATCCTCATTGTCTCACTGTGCTCTCACTCTGTGTTACAGTCACAACTCTATAATCCTCACTGTCTCACTGTGCTCTCATTGTGTGTTACAGTCACCGCTCTATAATCCTCATTGTCTCACTGTGCTCTCACTCTGTGTTACAGTCACCACTCTATAATCCTCACTGTCTCACTGTGCTCTCACTGTGTTACAGTCACCGCTCTATAATCCTCATTGTCTCACTGTGCTCTCACTGTGTGTTACAGTCACTGCTCTATAATCCTCATTGTCTCACTGTGCTCTCACTGTGTGTTACAGTCACTGCTCTATGATCCTCATTGTCTCACTGTGCTCTCACTGTGTGTTACAGTCACCGCTCTATAATCCTCACTGTCTCACTGTGCTCTCACTGTGTGTTACAGTCACCACTCTATAATCCTCACTGTCTCACTGTGCTCTCATTGTGTGTTACAGTCACCGCTCTATAATCCTCATTGTCTCACTGTGCTCTCACTCTGTGTAACAGTCACCACTCTATAATCCTCACTGTCTCACTGTGCTCTCACTGTGTTACAGTCACCGCTCTATAATCCTCATTGTCTCACTGTGCTCTCACAGTGTGTTACAGTCACTGCTCTATAATCCTCACTGTCTCACTGTGCTCTCACTGTGTTACAGTCACTGCTCTATAATCCTCATTGTCTCACTGTGCTCTCACTGTGTGTTACAGTCACTGCTCTATAATCCTCATTGTCTCACTGTGCTCTCACTGTGTGTTACAGTCACTGCTCTATAATCCTCATTGTCTCACTGTGCTCTCACTCTGTGTTACAGTCACCACTCTATAATCCTCACTGTCTAACTGTGCTCTCACTGTGTTACAGTCACCGCTCTATAATCCTCATTGTCTCACTGTGCTCTCACTGTGTGTTACAGTCACTGCTCTATAATCCTCATTGTCTCACTGTGCTCCCACTGTGTGTTACAGTCACTGCTCTATGATCCTCATTGTCTCACTGTGCTCTCACTGTGTGTTACAGTCTCCGCTCTATAATCCTCACTGTCTCACTGTGCTCCCACTGTGTGTTACAGTCACCACTCTATAATCCTCACTGTCTCACTGTGCTCTCATTGTGTGTTACAGTCACCGCTCTATAATCCTCATTGTCTCACTGTGCTCTCACTGTGTGTTACACTCACCGCTCTATAATCCTCACTGTCTCACTGTGCTCTCAGTGTGTTACAGTCACCGGTCTATAATCCTCACTGTCTCACTGTGCTCTCACTCTGTGTTACAGTTACCGCTCTATAATCCTCACTGTCTCACTGTGCTCTCACTGTGTTACAGTCACCGGTCTATAATCCTCACTGTCTCACTGTGCTCTCACTGTGTTACAGTCACCGCTCTATAATCCTCACTGTCTCACTGTGCTCTCACTGTGTGTTACACTCACTGCTCTATAACCCTCATTGTCTCACTGTGCTCTCACTGTGTGTTACAGTCACCGCTCTATAATCCTCATAGTCTCACTGTGCTCTCACTGTGTTACAGTCACTGCTCTATAATCCTCACTGTCTCACTGTGCTCTCACTCTGTGTTACAGTCACCACTCTATAATCCTCACTGTCTCACTGTGCTCTCACTCTGTGTTACAGTCACCGCTCTATAATCCTCACTGTCTCACTGTGCTCTCACTGTGTGTTACAGTCACCACTCTATAATCCTCATTGTCTCACTGTGCTCTCACTGTGTGTTACAGTCACCGCTCTATAATCCTCATTGTCTCACTGTGCTCTCACTGTGTTACAGTCACTGCTCTATAATCCTCATTGTCTCACTGTGCTCTCACTGTGTGTTACAGTCACTGCTCTATAATCCTCATTGTCTCACTGTGCTCTCACTGTGTTACAGTCACCGCTCTATAATCCTCACTGTCTCACTGTGCTCTCACTGTGTGTTACAGTCACCGCTCTATAATCCTCATTGTCTCACTGTGCTCTCACTGTGTTACAGTCACTGCTCTATAATCCTCATTGTCTCACTGTGCTCTCACTGTGTGTTACAGTCACCGCTCTATAATCCTCACTGTCTCACTGTGCTCTCACTGTGTGTTACAGTCACCGCTCTATAATCCTCATTGTCTCACTGTGCTCTCGCTCTGTGTTACAGTCACCACTCTATAATCCTCACTGTCTCACTGTGCTCTCATTGTGTGTTACAGTCACCGCTCTATAATCCTCATTGTCGCACTGTGCTCTCACAGTGTGTTACAGTCACCACTCTATAATCCTCACTGTCTCACTGTGCTCTCACTGTGTTACAGTCACCGCTCTATAATCCTCATTGTCTCACTGTGCTCTCACAGTGTGTTACAGTCACTGCTCTATAATCCTCACTGCCTCACTGTGCTCTCACTGTGTTACAGTCACTGCTCTATAATCCTCATTGTCTCACTGTGCTCTCACTGTGTGTTAGTCACTGCTCTATAATCCTCATTGTCTCACTGTGCTCTCACTGTGTGTTACAGTCACTGCTCTATAATCCTCATTGTCTCACTGTGCTCTCACTGTGTGTTACAGTCACCGCTCTATAATCCTCATTGTCTCACTGTGCTCTCATTGTGTGTTACAGTCACTGCTCTATAATCCTCATTGTCTCACTGTGCTCTCACTGTGTGTTACAGTCACTGCTCTATAATCCTCATTGTCTCACTGTGCTCTCACTGTGTGTTACAGTCACCGCTCTATAATCCTCATTGTCTCACTGTGCTCTCACTGTGTGTTACAGTCACCGCTCTATAATCCTCATTGTCTCACTGTGCTCTCACTGTGTGTTACAGTCACCGCTCTATAATCCTCATTGTCTCACTGTGCTCTCACTCTGTGTTACAGTCACCACTCTATAATCCTCCCTGTCTCACTGTGCTCTCACTGTGTTACAGTCACCGCTCTATAATCCTCATTGTCTCACTGTGCTCTCACTGTGTGTTACAGTCACTGCTCTATAATCCTCATTGTCTCACTGTGCTCTCACTTTGTGTTACAGTCACTGCTCTATAATCCTCACTGTCTCACTGTGCTCTCATTGTGTGTTACAGTCACCGCTCTATAATCCTCATTGTCTCACTGTGCTCTCACTCTGTGTTACAGTCACCACTCTATAATCCTCACTGTCCCACTGTGCTCTCACTGTGTTACAGTCACCGCACTATAATCCCCATTGTCTCACTGTGCTCTCACTGTGTGTTACAGTCACCGCTCTATAATCCTCATTGTCTCACTGTGCTCTCACTCTGTGTTACAGTCACAACTCTATAATCCTCACTGTCTCACTGTGCTCTCATTGTGTGTTACAGTCACCGCTCTATAATCCTCATTGTCTCACTGTGCTCTCACTCTGTGTTACAGTCACCACTCTATAATCCTCACTGTCTCACTGTGCTCTCACTGTGTTACAGTCACCGCTCTATAATCCTCATTGTCTCACTGTGCTCTCACTGTGTGTTACAGTCACTGCTCTATAATCCTCATTGTCTCACTGTGCTCTCACTGTGTGTTACAGTCACTGCTCTATGATCCTCATTGTCTCACTGTGCTCTCACTGTGTGTTACAGTCACCGCTCTATAATCCTCACTGTCTCACTGTGCTCTCACTGTGTGTTACAGTCACCACTCTATAATCCTCACTGTCTCACTGTGCTCTCATTGTGTGTTACAGTCACCGCTCTATAATCCTCATTGTCTCACTGTGCTCTCACTCTGTGTAACAGTCACCACTCTATAATCCTCACTGTCTCACTGTGCTCTCACTGTGTTACAGTCACCGCTCTATAATCCTCATTGTCTCACTGTGCTCTCACAGTGTGTTACAGTCACTGCTCTATAATCCTCACTGTCTCACTGTGCTCTCACTGTGTTACAGTCACTGCTCTATAATCCTCATTGTCTCACTGTGCTCTCACTGTGTGTTACAGTCACTGCTCTATAATCCTCTTTGTCTCACTGTGCTCTCACTGTGTGTTACAGTCACTGCTCTATAATCCTCATTGTCTCACTGTGCTCTCACTGTGTGTTACAGTCACCGCTCTATAATCCTCATTGTCTCACTGTGCTCTCACTGTGTGTTACAGTCACTGCTCTATAATCCTCATTGTCTCACTGTGCTCTCACTGTGTGTTACAGTCACTGCTCTATAATACTCATTGTCTCACTGTGCTCTCACTGTGTGTTACAGTCACCGCTCTATAATCCTCATTGTCTCACTGTGCTCTCACTGTGTGTTACATTCACCGCTCTATAATCCTCATTGTCTCACTGTGCTCTCACTGTGTGTTACAGTCACCGCTCGATAATCCTCATTGTCTCACTGTGCTCTCACTCTGTGTTACAGTCACCACTCTATAATCCTCACTGTCTCACTGTGCTCTCACTGTGTTACAGTCACCGCTCTATAATCCTCATTGTCTCACTGTGCTCTCACTGTGTGTTACAGTCACTGCTCTATAATCCTCATTGTCTCACTGTGCTCTCACTGTGTGTTACAGTCACTGCTCTATAATCCTCATTGTCTCACTGTCCTCTCACTGTGTGTTACAGTCACCGCTCTATAATCCTCACTGCCTCACTGTGCTCTCACTGTGTGTTACAGTCACCGCTCTATAATCCTCATTGTCTCACTGTGCTCTCACTCTGTTACAGTCACCACTCTATAATCCTCACTGTCTCACTGTGCTCTCATTGTGTGTTACAGTCACCGCTCTATAATCCTCACTGTCTCACTGTGCTCTCACTGTGTGTTACAGTCACTGCTCTATAATCCTCATTGTCTCACTGTGCTCTCACTGTGTGTTACACTCACCTGTCTATAATCCTCATTGTCTCACTGTGCTCTCACTGTGTTACAGTCACCGCTCTATAATCCTCAATGTCTCACTGTGCTCTCACTCTGTGTTACAGTCACTGCTCTATAATCCTCACTGTCTCACTGTGCTCTCACTGTGTGTTACAGTCACCGCTCTATAATCCTCATTGTCTCACTGTGCTCTCACTGTGTGTTACACTCACCGCTCTATAATCCTCACTGTCTCACTGTGCTCTCACTGTGTGTTACAGTCACTGCTCTATAATCCTCACTGTCTCACTGTGCTCTCACTGTGTGTTACAGTCACTGCTCTATAATCCTCACTGTCTCACTGTGCTCTCACTCTGTGTTACAGTCACAGCTCTATAATCCTCATTGTCTCACTGTGCTCTCATTGTGTGTTACAGTCACCGCTCTATAATCCTCATTGTCTCACTGTGCTCTCATTGTGTGTTACAGTCACCGCTCTATAATCCTCATTGTCTCACTGTGCTCTCACTCTGTGTTCCAGTCACCACTCTATAATCCTCTGTAACACACAGTGAGAGCACAGTGAGACAATGAGGATTATAGAGCGGTGACTGTAACACAGTGAGAGCACAGTGAGACAGTGAGGATTATAGAGTGGTGACTGTAACACAGAGTGAGAGCACAGTGAGACAATGAGGATTATCGAGCGGTGACTGTAACACACAGTGAGAGCACAGTGAGACAATGAGGATTATAGAGCGGTGAATGTAACACACAGTGAGAGCACAGTGAGACAATGAGGATTATAGAGCGGTGACTGTAACACACAGTGAGAGCACAGTGAGACAATGAGGATTATAGAGCGGTGACTGTAACACACAGTGAGAGCACAGTGAGACAATGAGGATTATAGAGCAGTGTCTGTAACACACAGTGAGAGCACAGTGAGACAATGAGGATTATAGAGCAGTGACTGTAACACACAGTGAGAGCACAGTGAGACAATGAGGATTATAGAGCGTTGACTGTAACACACAGTGAGAGCACAGTGAGACAATGAGGATGAGAGAGCGGTGACTGTAACACACACTGAGCGCACAGTGAGACAATGAGGATTATAGAGCAGTGACTGTAACACACAGTGAGAGCACAGTGAGACAATGAAGATTATAGAGCAGTGACTGTAACACAGTGAGAGCACAGTGAGACAATGAGGATTATAGAGCGGTGACTGTAACACACAGTGAGAGCACAGTGAGACAATGAGGATTATAGAGCATTGACGGTAACACACAGTGAGAGCACAGTGAGTCAATGAGGATTATAGAGCAGTGACTGTAACACACAGTGAGAGCACAGTGAGACAATGAGGATTATAGAGCAGTGACTGTAACACACAGTGAGAGCACAGTGAGACAATGAGGATTATAGAGCAGTGACTGTAACACAGTGAGAGCACAGTGAGACAGTGAGGATTATAGACCGGTGACTGTAACACAGTGAGAGCACAGTGAGACAGTGAGGATTATAGAGCGGTGACTGTAACACAGTGAGAGCACAGTGAGACAATGAGGATTATAGAGCGGTGACTGTAACACACAGTGAGAGCACAGTGAGACAATGAGGATTATAGAGCAGTGACGGTAACACACAGTGAGAGCACAGTGAGACAATGAGGATTATAGAGCAGTGACTGTAACACACAGTGAGAGCACAGTGAGACAATGAGGATTATAGAGCAGTGACTGTAACACACAGTGAGAGCACAGTGAGACAATGAGGATTATAGAGCAGTGACTGTAACACAGTGAGAGCACAGTGAGACAGTGCGGATTATAGACCGGTGACTGTAACACAGTGAGAGCACAGTGAGACAGTGAGGATTATAGAGCGGTGACTGTAACACAGAGTGAGAGCACAGTGAGACAGTGAGGATTATAGAGCGGTGATTGTAACACAGTGAGAGCACAGTGAGACAGTGAGGATTATAGACCGGTGACTGTAACACAGTGAGAGCACAGTGAGACAGTGAGGATTATAGAGCGGTGACTGTAACACAGAGTGAGAGCACAGTGAGACAGTGAGGATTATAGACCGGTGACTGTAAACAGTGAGAGCACAGTGAGACAGTGAGGATTATAGAGCGGTGAGTGTAACACACAGTGAGAGCACAGTGAGACAATGAGGATTATAGAGCGGTGACTGTAACACACAATGAGAGCACAGTGAGACAATGAGGATTATAGAGCTGTGACTGTAACACAGAGTGAGAGCACAGTGAGACAGTGAGGATTATAGAGCAGTGACTGTAACACACAGTGAGAGCACAGTGAGACAGTGAGGATTATAGAGCAGTGACTGTAACACACAGTGAGAGCACAGTGAGACAGTGAGGATTATAGAGCGGTGAGTGTAACACACAGTGAGAGCACAGTGAGACAATGAGGATTATAGAGCGGTGACTGTAACACACAGTGAGAGCACAGTGAGACAGTGAGGATTATAGAGCAGTGACTGTAACACAGAGTGAGAGCACAGTGAGACAGTGAGGATTATAGAGCGGTGACTGTAACACAGTGAGAGCACAGTGAGACAATGAGGATTATAGAGAGGTGAGTGTAACACACAGTGAGAGCACAGTGAGACAATGAGGATTATAGAGCAGTGACTGTAACACACAGTGAGAGCACAGTGAGACAGTGAGGATTATAGAGCGGTGACTGTAACACACAATGAGAGCACAGTGAGACAGTGAGGATTATAGAGCAGTGACTGTAACATAGAGTGAGAGCACAGTGAGACAATGAGGATTATAGAGCAGTGACTGTAACACACAGTGCGAGCACAGTGAGACAGTGAGGATTATAGAGCGGTGACTGTAACACACAGTGAGAGCACAGTGAGACAATGAGGATTATAGAGCAGTGACTGTAACACACAGTGAGAGCACAGTGAGACAATGAGGATTATAGAGCGGTGACTGTAACACAGTGAGAGCACAGTGAGACAGTGAGGATTATAGAGTGGTGACTGTAACACAGAGTGAGAGCACAGTGAGACAATGAGGATTATAGAGCGGTGACTGTAACAGACAATGAGAGCACAGTGAGACAGTGAGGATTATAGAGTGGTGACTGTAACAGAGTGAGAGCACAGTGAGACAATGAGGATTATAGAGCGGTGACTGTAACACACAGTGAGAGCACAGTGAGGCAGTGAGGATTATAGAGCGGTGACTGTAACACACAGTGAGAGCACAGTGAGACAATGAGGATTATAGAGCGGTGACTGTAACACACAGTGAGAGCACAGTGAGACAATGAGGATTATAGAGCAGTGACTGTAACACACAGTGAGAGCACAGTGAGACAATGAGGATTATAGAGCGGTGACTGTAACACACAGTGAGAGCACAGTGAGACAATGAGGATTATAGAGCGGTGACTGTAACACACAGTGAGAGCACAGTGAGACAATGAGGTTTATAGAGCAGTGACTGTAACACACAGTGAGAGCACAGTGAGACAATGAGGATTATAGAGCAGTGACTGTAACACAGTGAGAGCACAGTGAGACAGTGAGGATTATAGACCGGTGACTGTAACACAGTGAGAGCACAGTGAGACAGTGAGGATTATAGAGCGGTGACTGTAACACAGTGAGAGCACAGTGAGACAATGAGGATTATAGAGCGGTGACTGTAACACACAGTGAGAGCACAGTGAGACAATGAGGATTATAGAGCAGTGACGGTAACACACCGTGAGAGCACAGTGAGACAATGAGGATTATAGAGCAGTGACTGTAACACACAGTGAGAGCACAGTGAGACAATGAGGATTATAGAGCAGTGACTGTAACACACAGTGAGAGCACAGTGAGACAATGAGGATTATAGAGCAGTGACTGTAACACAGTGAGAGCACAGTGAGACAGTGCGGATTATAGACCGGTGACTGTAACACAGTGAGAGCACAGTGAGACAGTGAGGATTATAGAGCGGTGACTGTAACACAGAGTGAGAGCACAGTGAGACAGTGAGGATTATAGAGCGGTGATTGTAACACAGTGAGAGCACAGTGAGACAGTGAGGATTATAGACCGGTGACTGTAACACAGTGAGAGCACAGTGAGACAGTGAGGATTATAGAGCGGTGACTGTAACACAGAGTGAGAGCACAGTGAGACAGTGAGGATTATAGACCGGTGACTGTAAACAGTGAGAGCACAGTGAGACAGTGAGGATTATAGAGCGGTGAGTGTAACACACAGTGAGAGCACAGTGAGACAATGAGGATTATAGAGCGGTGACTGTAACACACAAAGAGAGCACAGTGAGACCATGAGGATTATAGAGCTGTGACTGTAACACAGAGTGAGAGCACAGTGAGACAGTGAGGATTATAGAGCAGTGACTGTAACACACAGTGAGAGCACAGTGAGACAGTGAGGATTATAGAGCAGTGACTGTAACACACAGTGAGAGCACAGTGAGACAGTGAGGATTATAGAGCGGTGAGTGTAACACACAGTGAGAGCACAGTGAGACAATGAGGATTATAGAGCGGTGACTGTAACACACAGTGAGAGCACAGTGAGACAGTGAGGATTATAGAGCAGTGACTGTAACACAGAGTGAGAGCACAGTGAGACAGTGAGGATTATAGAGCGGTGACTGTAACTCAGTGAGAGCACAGTGAGACAATGAGGATTATAGAGAGGTGAGTGTAACACACAGTGAGAGCACAGTGAGACAATGAGGATTATAGAGCAGTGACTGTAACACACAGTGAGAGCACAGTGAGACAGTGAGGATTATAGAGCGGTGACTGTAACACACAATGAGAGCACAGTGAGACAGTGAGGATTATAGAGCAGTGACTGTAACATAGAGTGAGAGCACAGTGAGACAATGAGGATTATAGAGCAGTGACTGTAACACACAGTGCGAGCACAGTGAGACAGTGAGGATTATAGAGCGGTGACTGTAACACACAGTGAGAGCACAGTGGGACAATGAGGATTATAGAGCAGTGACTGTAACACACAGTGAGAGCACAGTGAGACAATGAGGATTATAGAGCGGTGACTGTAACACAGTGAGAGCACAGTGAGACAGTGAGGATTATAGAGTGGTGACTGTAACACAGAGTGAGAGCACAGTGAGACAATGAGGATTATAGAGCGGTGACTGTAACACAGTGAGAGCACAGTGAGACAGTGAGGATTATAGAGTGGTGACTGTAACACAGAGTGAGAGCACAGTGAGACAATGAGGATTATCGAGCGGTGACTGTAACACACAGTGAGAGCACAGTGAGACAATGAGGATTATAGAGCGGTGAATGTAACACACAGTGAGAGCACAGTGAGACAATGAGGATTATAGAGCGGTGACTGTAACACACAGTGAGAGCACAGTGAGACAATGAGGATTATAGAGCAGTGACTGTAACACACAGTGAGAGCACAGTGAGACAATGAGGATTATAGAGCAGTGACTGTAACACACTGTGAGAGCACAGTGAGACAATGAGGATTATAGAGCGGTGACTGTAACACAGTGAGAGCACAGTGAGACAGTGAGGATTATAGAGTGGTGACTGTAACACAGAGTGAGAGCACAGTGAGACAATAAGGATTATAGAGCGGTGACTGTAACACACAATGAGAGCACAGTGAGACA